>NC_036860.1:5017508-5058269 GCF_002910315.2 Salvelinus sp. IW2-2015
AAGGACTTTTAACACAAGGTTGAAGGTGTTCTGTATCTCCACAAGGATTCTGCTACAGTTACAGGTCCCATAGAATTACCAGGATAGAGCTTACAGCTACAGGCCCCAATAGGTTTTTTTATTATTTATTTATTTCACCTTAATTTAACCAGGTAGGCTAGTTGAGAACAAGTTCTCATTTACAATGCGACCTGGCAAGAATAAAGCAAAGCAGTTCGACACATTCAACAACACAGAGTTACACATGGAATAAAAACATGCAAATGAGGTAAGATAAGGGAGGTAAGGCAATAAATGGCCATGGTGAAGAAAGTAATTACAATATACCATTAACACTGGAGTGTTGATGTGCAGAAGATGAATGTGCAGTAGAGATTATGGGGTGCAAAGGAGCAAGATAAATAATAAATAATACAGTATGGGGATGAGGTAGTTGGATGGGCTATATACAGATGGGCTTTGTAAGGTGCAGTGATCTGTGAGCTGCTCTGACAGCTGGTGCTTAATCTGGTGAGGGAGATATGAGTCTCCAGCTTCAGTGATTATTGCAGTTCGTTCCAGTCATTGGCAGCAGAGAACTGGAAGGAAAGGCGGCCAACAGGAGGAAATTGGCTTTGGGGGTGACAAGTGAGATATACCTGCTGGAGCGCGTGCTATGGGTGGGTGCTGCTGTAGCCTACAGCTACAGGACCCATAGAGTTGCCAAGATAGAGCTCACAGCTAAGGCACATAGAGTTGCCAGGATAGAGCTTACAGCTACAGGCCCCATAGAGTTCACCAGGATAGAGCTTACAGCTACAGGCCCCATAGAGTTGCCAGGATAGAGCTCACAGCTACAGGCCCCATAGAGTTGCCAGGATAGAGCTTACAGCTACAGGCCCCATAGAGTTGCCAGGATAGAGCCTACAGCTAAAGGCCCCATACAGTTGCCAGGATAGAGCCTACAGCTACAGGCCCCATAGAGTTGCCAGGATAGAGCTTACAGCTACAGGCCCCATAGAGTTGCCATAATAGAGCTTACAGCTACAGGCCCCATAGAGTTGCCAGGATAGAGCCTACAGCTAAAGGCCCCATACAGTTGCCAGGATAGAACCTACGGCTACAGGCCCCATAGACTTGCCGGAATAGAGCTGTATGTTCTGTTTGTCAGTGTGTCCAAAATTCTTGATGGAGTGTCTTGTCCTTTCAATATTGTTAACATGTTTATCATTATGATTGACTCAATCGCTGCGCTTTTGAAACGACAGGACTTTGGCACATATATGGATCAAGGTCGTCTCAGCAGGTGTGTTGAAGTTCAGCTTGAGGATACAGGGGGAGGGGGAAGCTCTCTGACACACTTATTTTCTACAATGTGCATCACTACATTAGAGCTTTTACTCTACTAATATTAGATTGTTTGATTTTCTTGTCATCTGGTGCCCTTTCCARKWTAATGAGACCCCACTCTCATTTAGCATGTCTATTSAATAGAGCTATGAAACTATCCTCCTGGCCTCCTCARAKACARACAATCCTTCACAGATCATCTAACTGCATTCCCATCGCCAGTCTCAGGCAGCTGGCCCATTTCCATCTAATAGTCAGACTAATCGCCAAGGGAGGAATTACCACTAAATTAAGGACTACACAAAATATTCTAGTTTATTGAAGGCTGTAAATGGATGAGCCAAGCTGAGGCTATCCTCCCTATTGTGTTGTCAATATTTGTTGAATTTTGTGCTGCTCCATACCACTTAAATTAGACTTTATGGGCATTGATCGAGGGAGTTTGATGAAATAGCATATTCTGAGGAAATACACTGTGCTTAAAGTRGTCCTCCATTCTAATTTTCACCTCATTTAAAACCTGATTTCCTTAACAAAAGGTTGTCCAAGTATGACATAACACAGCGGGGGGGGGGGGTCCTCTTTTGTTCTCTATCGCTTCCCTACTGGTCCTTAAGGAAGGGGTGAGGCTGACAACATCACATCTGACCATCAAACCAACTCTTTGAATGCCCTACTCCCTGAAGGTTGCAGTTGTGTCTAAAAAAAACATTGTTTTTACCCTTCAGTGTGTGTACTTTACTGTATACTTGGGACATCGCTTTCAACAGAAAAAGTTCAAAATTCGCTGGAGGACATCTTTAAGCATGGGTCTGTTGACTCAGTCTCTGATGTTAATTGAAAAATAATAGCAGTGGGGTAGAGGGGAATTGATCTAATCTGCATCATATTTTTCTGTGTTGTCTTATCATGTACTTTGTACTTGAAGCATTTATGCACATCATTAGATCAAAACAATATTGTGTATTTGTCTCACACTTCCCTTGTGAATAGAGTATGACATCAAKATMTATCTKATCTGCAGATCATTAGCCATCACAAACAATGAAGACATGAACCACACAAAGTTCTATTCATTTRACTTTTGGAAATTGTATAGTAATTTCCYGGTGCAGTAAAGTAAAGCATGTATTAAATAAACACTGACAATGGTTCTATTTTAGTAGCAGGTCATATAACCTGGGCACAGGAGGTTGGTGGCACCTTAATTGGGGAGYACAGGGTRGTGGTAATGGCTGGAGCGGAAGAGGTGMAATGGTATCAAATACATGGTTTCCATGTGTTTGATGCCATTTCATTKSCTCCATTCCAGCCATTATTATYWMCKGTCRTCCCTRCAGCAGCCTCCTGTGAACTTGGGKAATGCCATGACTGGKGTTTCCCCTAAARCAGTCACCCATGCAATGTTGGGCTKTTCATTTCCTAAACAGTCTGGTAAAYCCAGACAATGTATAATCAATTATCTAACAAAAGTGTTTACGGTGTTAAACTATTTTCAATTTGCTTCAGTCCACTGAGCATGCTACAGTTTGTGCAGGRTATCCAGCCAAATCAAGCCTGGCTGCAACAGTCCAAATAAAATCGATGCGACATTGATAGATTGATCTTGTGAGGCTAGAGCTCTGGGAGGTCGTGAGCAGATGTGACTGGGTAAGAGAGCCATGGGTTGGCTGGGTTTACACAGTGTGGGTGTACTGTGACAAGATGTCACCAACAGGACATTTCTTTCATGAAGTTCAGTTTTTGTAAAGGGAAAACCTTCCATTTTTCACTGTCATCCATGCTTTTATTTGCAAACTATGACACTTAGAATTAAGGATTATTAATATACAATTATATTACTATAGCATGGAATTAAATGGCATGTAAAATAATGTTAAACTAATTCAATTTAAAATCCCGAATGAAATCCCATGCACGGCTGCTCCTCGTCTTCAGAAATGACCGTCAAAATAGCAAACAAATAACTATACAATGATGGTGAAATTTGGAGAAAGCTTGTGATTAAGTGCGTTAAAACCTTCCTAGAAGTAATTCTGACGTGTCAGAATGCTGCATTTTGGCACTTTTGCAAGCCTTTATTCATTTAAAAATTTAATATAACATGCTTTTAAAATGATATATTGATGCACAATTTCTACTTAAAATATCAAAGGGACACAAAAGGCACTCTTTTTGTGGAACGACCCTACTAACTTTTGAAAAACGTAATCCTTTTCGTTCCTATGTAGATTATAAGGCTTTCACAAGAGCCTATCTGCCTTTTTGGGGGATGGTTTTCCATGACATGCTACAGTCCTTGATTTCCTTCTCCACAGGTCATTGCCAGAATTCCTTTGCTTCAGAATAATAATATGATTTCAACCTACAGTTGAAGTCAGAAGTTTACATGCACCTTAGCCAAATACGTTTAAACTCAGTTTTTCATTTAATCCTAAGTAAAAAATCCCTGTCTTAGGTCAGTTAGGATCACCACTTTATCTTAAGAATGTGAAATGTCAGAATAATAGAAGAGAGAATGATGTATTTCAGATTTTACTTCTTTCATCGCATTCCCAGTGGGTCAGAAGTTTACATACATTCAATTAGTATTTGGTAGCATTGCCCTGTGGGTCAATACGTTTCGGGTAGCCATTTCACACAGGCTTCTCGGATAAACGTTTTTGGTCACTTCACCTCGCTGACACAGCTGTGTGTAACTGAGTCGAGGTTTGTAGGCCTCCTTGCCTCACACACACTTTTTCACTTCTGCTCACATATTTTCTATGGATTGAGGTCAGGGCTTTGCGATGGCCAATCCCAATACCTTGACTTTTGTTTGCTTAAGCCATTTTGCCACAACTGGTGAAGTATGCTTGGGGTCATTGTCCATTTGGAAGACCCAATTAAAACCAAGCATTAACTTCCTGATGATGTTCTTGAGATGTTGCTTCAATATATCCACATAACTTTCCTACCTCATGATGCCATCTATTTTGTGAAGTGCACGAGTCCCTCCTGTAGCAAAAGCCCCCACAACATGATGCTGCACCCCGTGCTTCATGGTTGGTGGTGTTCCTCGGCTTGCAAGCGACCTCCTTTTCCTCCAAGAAAAATGATGGTCATTATGGCCAAATCAAAATCAAATCAAATGTATTTATATGCCCTTCTTACATCAGCTGATATCTCAAAGATGCTGTACAAAAACTCAGCCTAAAACCCCAACAGCAAGCATGCAGGTGTAGCAGCACGGTGGCTAGGAAAAACTCCCTAGAAAGGCCAAAACCTAGGAAGAAACCTAGAGAGGAACCAGGCTATGAGGGTGGCCAGTCCTCTTCTGGCTGTGCCGGGGTGAGATTATAACAGAAATGCCAAGATGTTCAAATGTTCATAAATGACCAGCAGTGTCAAATAAAATAATCACAGTAGTTGTCGTGGGTGCAGCAAGTCAGGAGTAAATGTCAGTTGGCTTTTCATAGCCGATCATTAAGGAGTATCTCTACCGCTCCTGCTGTCTCTAGAGAGTGTAAAACAGCAGGCTGGGACAGTGTAGCACGTCGGGAACAGGTCAGGGTTCCATAGCCACAGGCAGAACAGTTCTATTGTTGTTTAATCAGACAGAAGGACATTTCTCCAAAAAATACGATCTTTGTCCCCATGTGCAGATGCAAACCGAAGTCTGGTTCTTTTTTTATGGCGGTTTGTGGAGCAGTGGCTTTCTCCTTGCTGAGTGGCCTTTCAGGTTATGTCGATAAGGACTTGTTTACTGTGGATATAGATACTTTTGTACCCATTTCTTCCAGCATCCAGCATCTACAAACGGTTCTTTGCTGTTGTTCTGGATTGGTTTGCACTTTTCGCACCAAAGTACGTTCATCTCTAGAAGACAGAACGCGTCTCCTTCCTGAGCGTGTGACGGCTGCGTGATCCCATGGTGTTCATACTTGCGTACTATTGTTTGTACAGATGAA
This sequence comes from Salvelinus sp. IW2-2015, assembly GCF_002910315.2. NCBI lineage: Eukaryota > Metazoa > Chordata > Actinopteri > Salmoniformes > Salmonidae > Salvelinus > Salvelinus sp. IW2-2015. The sequence continues at coordinate 5,022,788 of NC_036860.1, forward strand.
AGTGGTACCTTCAGGATTTTGGAAATTGCTCCAAGGATGAACCAGACCTTTGGATGTCTACAATTTTTCTTCTGAGGTCTTGGCTGATTTCTTTTGATTTTCCCATGATGTCAAGCAAAGAGGCACTGAGTTTGAAGTATGCCTTGAAATTCATCACAGGTACACCTCCAATTGACTCAAATGATGTCAATTAGCCTTTCAGAAGCTTCTAAAGCCATGACATCATTTTCTGGAATTGTCCAAGCTGTTTAAGGCACAGTCAACTTAGTGTATGTAACTTCTGACCCACTGGAATCGTGATACAGTGAATTTTAAGTTAAATTATCTGTCTGTAAACAATTGTGTGGAAAAATTACTTGTGTCATGCACAAAGTATATGTCCTAACCGACTTGCCAAAACTATAGTTTGTTAACAAGAAATTTGTGGAGTGGTTGAAAAAACGATTTTAATGACTCCAACCTAAGTGTATGTAAACTTCTGACTTCAACTGTACATCATATAGTCATCAATGAAATTGCCTAATATTCAGAGTTTTAATACTCATTAAATACTCAGAGATGCTGATGCTGTTGGTTGGGGTGACAAGATAAAGAATCAAGATGCCTTCTGACATGTCACTAGTCTGCTGCTTCCAGAAGGTGCTATTATTCCTTGCGTCTTTTGGCATTTACCTATGGCCACTCTCCGCTGGGTGTAAAAATCTTAATGTTTCTGGGTTTAATGATTATGATGTACAGGTCAGCTTTTGTTCACGCTTTCGCAATTGCTAATAACCCACCTGCAACTGCCTGATATTTGTGATAAAGTGAAAGTCTGAAGCCCGCACCCGACCCAAACCCGCAAATTATAAAATATGCTCTGTAGCTTACAGTCAGAGATTTTAGAACGTATTTTTTGACAAGGGGGTGTGTGGGGTAAACAGAGGTGTAAAGTACTTTAATGTACTACTTACTTAAGTTTTTCTGCAGTATCGTATATCTTTACTTTGCCGATTTATTACTTTTACTTTACTTATTCACCAAAAATTATTTACTTTTTATCTCCATCATTTTCCCTGACGCCACAAAAGTACTTGTTACATTTCTGACAGGAAAATGGTCCAATTCACGCACTTATCAAAGAGATCATCTCTGGTCAATCCCTACTGCCTCTGATCTGGTGGACTACCTAAACACAAATGCTTCATTTGTATTCATGTCTGAGTGTTGGAATGTGCCCCTGGACTATCCGTAAAATAAAAATATTAACAAATTGTGCCATCTGGTTTGCATATATATAAGGAATTTGAAATTTATTCATACTATTACTTTTGAACTTAAGTATATTTTTTGCAATTCCATGTACTTTTATTATAGAGTATATATAAACCGAACACTTTAATACTCTTCTACTCTAGTATTTTGGGATGGATGACTTTCAACTTTACTTGAGTCATTTTCTATTAAGGTATCTTTACTTTTACTCAAGTATGACATTTGACTACTTTTTCCACCACTTGGGGATAAATATATACACAGTTCCCATGTCCAACATTTTGGACACATCCTACTCATTCAAGGTTTTTCTTTATTTTTACTATTTTCTACATTGTTAGAACAATAGTGAAGATTATCAAAAACTATGAAATACAACACATATGGAATCATGTAGTAACCACAAAACCAATCAATCAATCATTATTATTTTTATAATGCAGCCCTTCGTCATATACTTATATCTCGAAGTGCTGTACAGACACCCAGCCTAAAACCCCAAACAGCTAGTAATGCAGGTGTAGAAAGCACGGTGGCTAGGAAAACACTCCCTAGAAAGGCTCGAAAACCTAGGAAGAAAGCTCAGAGGAGAGACCAAGGCTATAGAAGTCAGTGGTTAAGTGGTAGGAACTTGGCTAATGTTGGGACTTCCTTCTCTCATATTTTCTGGTGGGCCCAATGGACGGTGCGTCGTCGAACCGAATTATAACAGAACTATGCCTCATGTTCCAAAAATGTTCTTCATAAGCTGCACTCAAATGCCATGTGGTCACAAATCAAGTAGCGCCGCCATTGAATGTTAAATTTATATTTGACAATCATCTGGACGTTATCTATAAGTCCAGAATCAATCAAGAGTGATAAAACAACAACGAGTTCCCGGACCATGGTAAAAGGTGGCTCCAGTAGACGCCCACGCTCACTGACAGACGAGCATGAAAACTGGAAGTATGCATGCAAAAGGCCAGGCGAGACTGGGGACAGCCAAGAGTGCACACGAACGGCGGCAGTCCCGACGCATGGTCCTAGGGCCCAGGTCCTCCGAGAGAAAAGAAAGAGAGAGGAGAAAATTGAGAGAGCCAAGATTTCAAAAATTTCCATAAATGACAAGCATGGTCAATAAAATCAGAAATAAATCTCAGTTGGCTTTTCAAGCCGATCATTAAGAGTTGAAAACAGCAGGTCTGGGACAGGTAGGGTTCCATAACCGCAGGCAGAACAGTTGAAACTGCGATAGAAGCAAGGCCAGGCGGACTGGGGAAGCAAGAAGTCACCACGGCCGGTAGTCCCGACGTATGGTCCTAGGGCTCAGGTCCTCCGAGAGCAAGAAAGAGAGAAGGAGAAAATTAGAGAGAGGCCAAGATTTTCAAAATGTTCATAAATGACAAGCATGGTCAAATAATAATCAGGAATAAATCTCAGTTGGCTTTTCATAGCCGATCATTAAGAGTTGAAAACAGCAGGTCTGGGACAGGTAGGGGTTCCGTAACCACAGGCAGAACAGTTGAAACTGGAATAGCAGCAAGGCCAGGCGGACTGGGGACAGCAAGGTGTCATCATGCCCGGATAGTCCTGACGTATGGTCCTAGGGCTCAGGTTCTCAGAGAGAAAGAGAGAACGAGAGAATTAGAGAGAGCATACTTAAAATTCACACAGGACACTGGATAAGACAGGAGAAGTACTCCAGGTAACCAACTGACCCTAGCCCCCCGACACAAACTACTGCAGCATAAATACTGGAGGCTGAGACAGGAGCGGTCAGGAGACACTGTGGCCCCATCCGAAGAAACCCCCGGACAGGGCCAAATAGGAAGGATATAACCCCACCCACTTTGCAAAGCACAGCCCCCGCACCACTAGAGGGTAACCTCAACCACCAACTTACAATCCTGAGACAAGGCCGAGTATAGCCCACAAAGGTCTCCACCACAGCACAAACCAAGGGGGGGCGCCAACCCAGACAGGAAGATCACGTCAGTAACTCAACCCACTCAAGTGACGCACACCCTCCTAGGGACGGCATGAAAGAGCACCAGCAAGCCAGTGACTCAGCCCCTGTAACAGGGTTAGAGGCAGAGAATCCCAGTGGAGAGAGGGGAACTGGCCTGGCAGAGAACAGCAAGGGCGGTTCGTTGCTCCAGACCTTTCCGTTCACTTCACACTCCTGGGCCAGGCTACACTCAAATCATATGACCTACTGAAGAGATAAGTCTTCATGTAAAGACTTAAAGGTTGAGACCGAGTCTGCGTCTCTCACATGGGTAGGCAGACTGTTCCATAAAAATGGAGATCTATAGGAGAAAGCCCTGCCTCCCGCTGTTTGCTTAGAAATTCTAGGGACAATTAGGAGGCCTGCGTCTTGTGACCGTAGCGTACGTATTGGTATGTACGGCAGGACAAACTCGGAAAGATAGGTAGGAGCAAGCCCATGTAACGCTTTATAGGTTAACAGTAAAACCTTGAAATCAGCCTTTGCCTTAACAGGAAGCCAGTGTAGGGAAGCTAGCACTGGAGTAATATGATCAAATTTCTTGGTTCTAGTCAGGATTCTAGCAGCCGTATTTAGCACTAACTGAAGTTTATTTAGTGCTTTATCCGGGTAGCCGGAAAGTAGAGCATTGCAGTAGTCTAACCTAGAAGTAACAAATGCATGGTTAATTTTTCTGCATCATTTTTGACAGAAAATTTCTGATTTTAGCAATGTTACGTAGATGAAAAAAAAGCTGTCCTTGAAACAGTCTTGATATGTTCGTCAAAAGAGAGATCAGGGTCAAGAGTAACGCCGAGGTCCTTCACAGTTTTATTTGAGACGACTTTACAACCATAAAGATGAATTGTCAGATTTAACAGAAGATCTCTTTGTTTCTGGGACCTAGAACAAGCATCTCTGTTTTGTCCGAGTTTAAAAGTAGAAAGTTTTCAGCCATCCACTTCCTTATGTCTGAAACACAGGCTTCTAGCGAGGGCAATTTTGGGCTTCACCATGTTTCATTGAAATGTACAGCTGTGTGTAATCCGCATAGCAGTGAAAGTTAACATTATGTTTTCGAATAACATCCCAAGAGGTAAAATATATAGTGAAAACAATAGTGGTCCTAAAACGGAACCTTGAGGACAACCGAAATGTACAGTTGATTTGTCAGAGGACAGACCATTCACAGAGACAAACTGATATCTTTCCGACAGGTAAGATCTAAACCAGGCCAGAACTTGTCCGTGTAGACCAATTTGGGTTTCCAGTCTCTCCAAAAGAATGTGGTGATCGATGGTGTCAAAGGCACACTAAGGTCTAGTAGCACGAGGACAGATGCAGAGCCTCGGTCTGACGCCATTAAAAGTCATTTACCACCTTCACAAGTGCAGTCTCAGTGCTATGATGGGGTCTAAAACCAGACTGAAGCATTTCGTATACGATTATTTGTCTTCAGAAAGGCAGTGAGTTGCTGCGCAACAGCTTTTTCTAAAATCTTTGAGAGGAATGGAAGATTCGATATAGGCCGATAGTTTTTTATATTTTCCGGGTCAAGGTTTGGCTTTTTCAAGAGAGGCTTTATCACTGCCACTTTTAGTGAGTTTGGTACACATCCGGTGGATAGAGAGCTGTTTATTATGTTCAACATAGGAGGGCCAAGCACAGGAAGCAGCTCCTTCAGCAGTTTAGTAGGAATAGGATCCAGTATGCAGCTTGAAGGTTTAGAGGCCATGATTATTTTCATCATTGTGTCAAGAGATATAGTACTAAAACAAAACCTTGTCACAACACAACTGATTGGCTCAAATGCATTAAGAAGGAAAGAAATTCCACAAATTAATGTTTAACAAGGCACACCTGTTAATTGAAATGCATTCCAGATGACTACTTCATGTAGCTGGTTGAGAGAATGCCAAGAATGTGCAAAGCTGTCATCAAGGGTGGCTACTTTGAAGAATCTCAAATAAAATATATATTTTGATTTTTTTAACACTTTTTCGATTACTAGATATGTGTTGTTTCATAGTTTTGATGTCTTCACTATTATTCTTCAATGTAGAAAATAGTCAAAAATAAAGAAAACCCCTTGAATGAGAACCCCTTGAATGTGTCCAAACTTTTGACTGGTACTGTATTTTTATTAAGTAACCCTAACCCTATACTGAACAAACATATAAATGCAACATGTAAAGTAATGGTGGCATGTTTCATGAGCTGAAATAAAAGATCCCAGAAATGGTCCATATGTACAAAAAGGTTTAGTGCACAATTGTGTTTACATCCCTATTAGTGAGCAATTCTCCTTTGCCAAGATAATCCATCCACCTGACAGGTGTGGCATATCAAGAAGCTGATTAAACGGCATGATCATTACACAGGTGCATTTTGTGCTGGGGACAGTAAAATGCTATTCTAAAATGTGTAGTTTTGTCACACAACACAATGCCACAAATGTCTGAAGTTTTGAGGGAGCATGCAATTGGCATGCTTACTGCAGGAATGTCCACCGGAGCTGTTGCCAGAGAATTTAATGTTAATTTCTCTACCATAAAACACCTCCAACGTCATATGAGATAAGTTGTTTTAGATTTGGAAATATGTCCAATTGGCCTCACAACCGCAGACCACATCATTTTGGTAGGCTATTTGTTAATAAACTTGTCTCTAATTAAATGCAGCTTCTCTTCTGTCATTACTTATTGCCCTAGAAGACTAAATAAACCCTTGCTCATCAGATACTATGTTATATCCTAGCCCACATCGATAGAATGAAAAAGGGGGCATATAATACGAACGTCTAGCAACCCAAAGGTTTCGAGTTCGAATCTCGTCAACGCGAACCCAATGGTTTCAAGTTCCAATCTCATCACAGACAACTTTAGCTAATTAGCAACTTTGCAACTACTTAAAACTTTTTAGCTACTTTGCAACTACTTAGCATGTTAGCTAACCCTTCCCCTAATGCGAACATCTAGAAACTCAAAGGTTGCGAGTTCCAATCTCATCACTGACAACTTGAGCATTTTAGCAACTTTGCAACTACTTACTACTTTTTAGCTGCTTTGCAAATTTGTAACATATAATACAAATTGTAATTCTTAAGAGGATAACGTATCATATGAATTGGATGATGGACATCCACAAATGAATACATACAATACGAAACGTAACATGTCATACTATTTGGAGTATGTCAGATTTACGTACAGAATGATACGAAATTATCTGAGACATGGTTGCTTGTGACTGTTGAATTTGTATAGTGCCTCACACATGCCCGTCTCTTTATTTTCAACTCTTCATTTTGTAGCATTTCTCTTATTGAATTAAACTCCGACATTGTCCTTTTTGTCTCATTGGATGGACGTTAACTATTTGTTCCCAAGTTCCCAAAAGCATTTGGCAATTGCTGTGTATTTGGCGATTGCCTACAGCTACGCCCTAAAGCTTGAGCTTAAGCACTAATGCCAGATAAAAAATAAAGGAGAAGAAAATGAAGGCCCTACACCTGAATTGCACAAGAATGATACATTTATGGATTTTTTTATGCATTGTTTTCTCTTTATTCAACCCGCATGTGCATCACCACCAGGGATACAGTCAAAACCCAGAGGTGCCTTATTGCTATTATAAACTGGTTACCAAAGTAATTAGAGCAGTAAAAATAAATGTTTTGTCACACCCGTGGTATATGGTCTGATATACCACAGTTGTCAGCCAATCAGCATTCAGGGCTCGAACCACCCAATTTATAATTATAACTAAACATTGTTCTATCGTGATGGAGAATCTGGGGTAAATTACAGTACAGTATTTTCAACCTAAATTTAGTTTCCCCGTAAAAACGAATGTGGGGACACCCCGCTCAGGCGTCTTTTTAGATATTTTCTAAACCTGCTAAATTAGGTTAGCCAATAGCAAATTACAAAATACATAAAGAATAATAGCGCTATGTGGCGGCTGCAGGGCTCTATGTCACTAGCCGCTACTGGAGCTAGACGTTAGCACAGCTGGAGGCTAGATCAAACTGTCCACTCCTCAGACTGGAGCAAGGGGAGCTAGCAGGATAGATGTATTTTGCTTAATAACGTTGTTGTTTTTTTACGAAAAATGTACTTCGTGCAAAATAATGTGATATTACTGTTTGCATGATCGAACCCTATCATCACGTCGACAAGGAACATAAATAATGTATTCGTTTTCTACACGGAGCTCTTTTATTTCAACACTAGAGTCTATATATGTCAATAACGGTAACTGGAAGTGTTTTGGGCATTATCCAAATTATTCGAGTGTTTACTATTTATTTGTCCACATGTCATTGTCGGGGTATTAAAGATAACATGTGCCCAGTGATGATACGTTTGCTTGTGGAAAAGCCATACAGTATGTCATTAGATATCTGATCCATTCTAACAATATTTGGGGATAGTTTTTTTTCTTTCTTGCTCTTATCAGACTCGAGGTTCAGGGGTCTCGCTCCCTGAAAATCTCTGTCTCTTCAAATTTAATTCAGTGACATGTCACACGTGAGGAAGTATATGGAAAATGGTGGTTTTAATAGAAGTCTTGTGTATTCATTAGAGTTAACAAGGTAGCAAAGGTTTTGCAGGTAGGCAGCCCCCAGCTAGCTAAGTGTATGGTTATAACATTTGTGGTTTTCAGACCAGATTGATTGTGCACTGTACCTTTTGATTGGGTCTAACAATTCTCTCTATTCCACAGCACTAGTCTATGGCAGAACTGTGGTCAGCTATCTCTGCTGCTTTGCCTGTGACGGAAGCAGAATTTCCGCTTGACTTCAGTGAAAAAGTTGAGCCCAGTGTGGTGGATGTGCTGAAACGTTGCAGGCAGCAGCTGTACACCGGGAGCGGTCGATGGAGGCAAAACGCTCAGATCATCTTGGACTTTTCCTGGGAGAAGCTCAACACAGGAACAGGGGTGATGTGGACAAGGAGTGGAGGTGTTTGTATTCATATGGCTGCCTGTTCAAAGTAGCTGCCCTATGCCGTGATGATGCCTCACCAGCTACAGTGCAGGAGGCCATACGGACATGTGACTAGGGCCTGCTCATGGGGGCAGCCATCATGGACAATATTTTATAAACCTTTGTAAGGAACCTGTAAAATGAAATCGGGAAGAGGCACTCCAATGAGGAGAATCCTAGTGAAGTAGTTAGTGCCAAGGTGGATTTCATATCTTATACTGTGTATGTTGTGGCCTGTTGCTTTCTAACCAGTCTGTGAGCCTGTGTCATATCCCTTTTGTTCTTTCTCATAATTTTCTTAAAGGCTATTTTATTTTGCTTTGCATATTGCTTGTTCTTCAGTCAAACTGTGTTTGTTTATGCTATGTTAAATTCTCTTTTCTTCTCAACAGAAAATTAAGGTTGACTGTGTGTTAGTGCCTGTGGTCAAGCAGGTTCTGGCAGTATCAAGAAGACACTGTCCATCATTGGAGAGCTTCAAGAAAGATTACTTGGATCCCCAAAAGCCAGTCATATTAGAGGGTATCATAGATCACTGGCCAGCCTTCAAAAACCACCCTTGGAGGTACCTTTTTCTATATTTTGTGTCCTTCTCTAGTCCCTTGCCCTTACCTTCTCATAGTCCCCTAGACACCTGTGTTGATTTTGTTTTCTCCCTTTGCAAAGCATAGAATACCTGCAAACTGTTGCTGGTTGTCGGACTGTACCTGTTGAAGTGGGCTCAACGTTGTTTCAGGCATTGTGATACCGGCCACCAGGACAGCTGATGAAACTGAGGAGTATTTCTGTCTGTAATAAAGCCCTTTAGTGGGAAAAACTCATTCTGATTAGCTGGGCCTTGCTCCCCAGTGGGTGGGCATATGCCCACCCATGGCTGCGCCCCTGCCAGTTGTGAAATCCATAGATTAGGGCCTAATTAATTTTTCAATTGACTGATTTCCTTATATGATATGTAACTTAGTAAAATCGTTGAAATTGTTGCATATTGTGGTTATTTTTGTTCACTATAAGACTAAAATACAACATAAATGTATATTTTACTGGAAATGTAGGATACAGGCTTCTATAATCCTTGCCTCCATTTTGGTATTGTACAAATTACATTTAAAGCATACAAGTTTTTCAGTTACAAAAACAGTATTTTGTTCAATGTACTCTTCTCCAAGGTCCCCGAGCTGAAAGACGACATCCGTATCCCTGACTACTGTTGTCTTGGAGAGGAAGATGACATCACGATCAATGCTTGGTTTGGGCCAGGAGGTAGTGTCCCCCCTTCATCAAGATCCCCAACAGAACATCCTGGCTCAGGTGAGTCCAACACATCCAGCGAGTAGGATCAGACTCACACTAATTTGGACCCTGCCAGAGATGTGTGTGATACTGTATTTTGGCAATCATAATTTGGTGACTGCATGGTTTCCCTATTATGTAACAGGTGGTTGGGAGAAAGTACATTCATCTGTATTCCCCTGAGGACACCGAGAAACTCTACCCTCACCAATTGCAGCTCCTACACAACACTAGTCAGGTTAAAATTCAATTTTAAATCTCTTCATGTACCAGATCTATGATCTTAAAAACAATCTAGCATTTAAGTGATCTACCTAAACTGTTAGTGCTGCATACTTTGAATGGGAGAAATTAGTAAAGTGTTTGCCATTTAAACACAAAGCTTTCTTTAATGCAGGTGGAGAGTCCAGACGTGGAGCGATTCCAAGAGTTTGTGAAGGCTCCCTACCTAGAGTGTGTGTTGCAGCCTGGGGAGGTCTTGTTCATCCCAGTCAAGCACTGGCATTACGTTCGTTCTTTGGAGCTCACCTTTTCTGTTAGCTTCTGGTGGTCATGACCCATGATGAGGGATCCAGATTCAGGATGTTTTTAGTCAGAATTTTGGTTATTGCAGTGGTCTTGTAAAATGCAAGTCTTGTGCTCACATATGTTGTGACTTAGGTCTGAATGCTATTTTCTTAATCATTAACATGTCTGTCCTTTCATTGCTTCAGCCCTCTAAGCCTCGCCCACCAAATGGCTTTAAAAACACCTGATTCTATAAACAAGTTAATGGTTAAGTGTCAATGGTAATTTAAAAAGGATTAAGGTTGGAAACAAGTCTCAATTTACATAGTTCACAACTTACATAGTTCACGGCGATTCATATTGAAGAATTATGGGAAATTTGCTCAACTCAATTAACTTGAGTAGAGGAAAATAGCCTATCACATAATTAAAAGTATCCCACCTCATATCCATGACAAAGGAAAGCCAGTTGTGTTCAATCTATCAACACTTGAATGTGATTATGGCACACATTGAATGCCAAGCTACCTGCATGATTGGTGCTTGCTTCCACTCATTACTAAATTAAATGAAGGAGCAGTTAGTGTATGCTCATTTCCTACTGCATATAAAATATGGAGTTGTTACCCATTTAGTTTGATAGGGTATGCTTTTTCAAATTAGCATATTTAATTGTTGCCAAATTATTCCTGCAGATACTCAAAGATGAGGTGATGTCCATAATTTATTCAAATAAGGCAGCACTATTCTAATTTAACAACCTAATGAACCACAGGCACAAATTATGTAAACACCGCTTTCCATTTAAACTGCCTGAAAGAATGATTGAAGTAGTTGCCACACTTCCCAGAATTGCTCCCCTAGAAAGTAACTTAATAAAATTAAGATAATCAAGTTAAAAGTGGAGCTCACAGGAGACCATTGACGATTCAAGGAAAGTTAGATGTTCTCCTGAAAGAATCTAACATTTAATATATAATTATAAAAACGTTTTTTTCAACATTCAAACTTAACTCAATTTATCTTTACATTTGAATGAAGGCAAAACATTGTACTGAAGGTTCTGACAGCTATACATGCATCCGTGAGGTTATGACCTCCTGGTCCTCCGGGTCTGAGCTGTAGACCGAGGAGTGGGGGCGGGGGCCGTGTTCTCTTTGGCTGCTGACTGAGTCTCGCTCTGAGAGGACGGAGGTCTATACACATCTATAGGGAAGAGAAGGGAAAATTAAATGATATGAATGACTAGATAAGATAGGTAAATATCTTTTTTCTTCGTCTGGGTCGAAAACAGATGAAAGTGATATGTATACACAGACCTTTATACAAACTATGATAGATTGTATAGACTATCATGGTACCACTTGTGTTGCATTTCTTTGATCAGCGCAACATTATTACCTGGGATCTCATGTGGCCAGAAGTCCTCACAGGCAGGGCATCGTGGATCAGTCCTTCCTTTGAAGTATCTGGCGACACAAGGGGTGTGGATTTTGATGCCACATGTAGGATTTTCACACGTCTGGCACTGAGAGGTAAAAAGACCAGATTATTACAAAAATGAAGCATGAAACCAAATGCATTGCCTAGAAAGCCAGGCTATATCAGTGGTGTCAATCCCATTTTAAATTCAGGCAACATATTTTGAGTAGCAACTACACCATTCATGAGAAGCATATCCAACAAAACATTAGACATGCAACATTAAACATTCATGTCTACCTTCTAGCAAGTTTGAACAGAGAGCAGAGGACTGAGAAAAGTGAGTTTGGGAATCTGACAAAAAGCAGATGTTACACCAACTTGGATTTGACATGGGGTCCAATTTAGCTAGCAGGAGGAATACATTAGATGCAACTTATTTACTGTAATTTAAATTGAAGTTGTATCACTTTACCTGCAAGGCCACATTGTGACAGATATGGCAGACCTTGACCTGGTCTTGATACAACATCCGAATATATGGCTCCAGCTCCATTATACATCGAGTGGAGAGAGAGTAGTCACCATTTTTCTGAAGGAAAGACAAACACAGATTGCAAGTCAATCAGTGGCACAAGATAGTGAGTGTGCACAAGAAGCAATAACTGCATGCATAGAATGTGTCTTCAGAGACAGCACCTCATTCAGCCACTTATCCTGAACAAGCCTGTTCAGTACATGTTCCGTTTCTCTTTTCTTTAGCTTTTTTGTCTGGAGGCTGTCGGCACAGTTAAGAATGTCCGTGGAAGAGGCGGTTCCATTGTCAGAGTCCACAATTAGGTCCATCTAAAAAACAAATACAAAAATAAGAACATGCCAGTTGTTACAGAGATATTCAAATGTTATTTAATTCTTAAGTCTTATTGTCAGTCATTTACCATTTACTAAAAACAGCATACTCACTGTTTTTCGGAATAATTCCAACTCATTGTCTGCATAATCAGTTGACATCCTGGTCACATCAGTTTCAGCCATGTTCACCTGAACAGGAGAAGATGTCAGCAGGAAAAATAAGAGCAGTTCATGATGGTAGTAGTAGTAAAAGAGCTTTGTGAATGAATTTGATTAGTGTCACTGACCAAAGCATGATACTGAAGACCATCCTCCTCAGACATCCCTTTTCTGATCTGCATGAACATGGGCTGCAGCTGGGCATTGATAACCTCGATGAATTCATCGAGTTTATCATGAGCATAGTGTGCTGTATAAAAAGGGGTACATGCGAGTGGCCCTCAACAAAAACATTTTTGGACAGTTTCTCAGACCTAGATTAAGCCTATTCCTGGACCTAAAGGCACTTTCAATAGAGAATCTCGATTGTGTCTAGAAAACTGGACCTTTGAGTTTAAGGGTTTACCATACAGACACTTTGCTGACAAAAAATAAACAGTAGAGAACCAGGGGCAAAATAGTATGCAGCTATGCTGTTCTTACCACCGTGAGCCTCACAGCAATGCCGGTGGAGAGCCCTTGCCTTGGCACCATCAATGATCCCATTGACCATCATGGTTTGCAGGAACCTTTTATGGCTTTCTCCCAGTGGTCGAGCCATGGTGCAAGGAAAGCCCTAGAAAAAACATTCAACAACGATTTTGAATAAGCAGCATTTGAGGGTGTGAGATTCCATTGGACCCCACACAATGTGGTTGACCAATAATTGCTAGTGCTTCGATAAGCCAATTTGCCTCTTTGCATTATAGGCTGACGTTAGCTCACAGATGAAAGTGGTTAGCTACACTGAACAAAAATATAAACGCAACATGCAAAGTGTTGGTCCCATGTTTCATGAGCTGAAATAAAAGATCCCAGAAATGTTCCATACGCACAAAGCTTATTTCTCTCAAATGTTGTACCGAAACTTGTTTACATCCCTGTTAGTGAGCATTCCTCCTTTGCCAAGACAATCCAACTGACAAGTGTGACATATCAAGAAGCGGATTAAACAGCATGCTCATTACACAGGTGCACCTTGTGCTTGTGACAATAAAATACCGTTCTAAAATATGTACTTTGTCACAACACAATGCCACAGATGTCTCAAGTTCTGAGGGAGCGTACAATTGGCATCCTGACTGCCGGAAAGTCCATCTGAGCTTTTGCCAGAGAATGTAATGTTAATTTCTGTACCATAAGCCACTTCCAACGTCGTTTTAGAGAATTTGGCATTACGTCCAACCGGCCTGACAACTGCAGACCACGTGTACGGCATCGTGTGGGCGAGCTGTCAACGTTGTGAACAGAGTGCTCCATGGTGGGTTATGGTATGTGCAGGCATAAGCTACTGACACACACAATTGCATTTTTATCGATGGCAATTTGAATGCACAGAGATACAGTGATGAGATCCCGAGGCCCATTGTTGTGCCATTCAGCCATTGCCTCATGTTTCAGCATGATAACGCATGGCCCCATGTCGCAAGGATCTGTACACAGTTCCTGGAAGCTGAAAATGTCTCAGTTCATCCATGGCCTGCATACTCACCAGACATGTCACCTGTTGAGCATGTTTTGGATGCTCTGGATCAACATCTACAACAGTGTGTTCCAGTTCCCGCCAATATCCAACAACTTCGCACATTGAAGAGTGGGACAACATTCCACAGGCCACAATCAACAGCCTGATCAACTCTATGCAAAGAAGATGTGTCACACTGCATGAGGCAAATGGTGGTCACACCAGATACTGACCGGTTTTCTGATCCATGCGCCAACAGATGCACGTCTAATCCCAGTCATGTGAAATCCATTAGATTAGGGCCTAATGAATATATTTCAATTGACTGATTTCCTTATATGAAGTGTAATTCAGTAAAATCTTTGAAATTGTTGTGTGTTGCATTTATATTTGTGTTCAGTATAGTTATCTCTAGCTGTCAAACAGTAATGTTAGCTAGCTCGCTCAGGGTGCGTGTGTACGCAACTCACACACAAAGACCTCATACACACGCAGACTCCTGTACTCACACTGACTGTACTGACTGTCTTACCCATTCACCCTCTGAATGGCACACATACACAATCCATGTCTCAATTGTCTCAGGGCTTAAAAATCCTCCCCTTCATCTACACTGATTGAAGTGGATTTAACAAGGGATCATAGCTTTCACCTGGATTCACCTGGTCAGTCTATGTCATGGAAAGAGCAGGTGTTCCTAATGTTTTGTACACTCAGTTTTTGTGTATATAGATCTCACACACACACACACAACGTTGTGAGAAGGAGGTAGCCGGAACCCAATATGGCAGGGGTGTCAAACTCAAATACCCAGTGGGCCAAAATGTAAAACCTGAACAAAGTCGCGGGCCAACATTGAACAAATTAACCTTTTAATATGGACCCAACAAGTTTTGCTTTAACATTGAATATGGAACAAGCATCGCTTATTACCATACAATATATAATTTAATAGTGGAGACATGCAAAATCGAATTTCAAATGAAAAACACATCAATGGCATTCATTTATTAAATAAATAAAATGTAAATAAAAATCGTATGCCTCTTTTTCTATTTGCAGCCTTCTGATTTAAATACAAAATAAACTTTTTCCACTGGCTAATAATTTTACAAATGAAATGATAATAAATCAATCAACCATTCAAGCCCATGCCTTGTAGCAAGAAAAAGTGCACAAAGAAAACGTTAATTATTGCACACTGATCTAATCTGATGTGCCCAAGCCAGCACTTTGTGATGTGGCTTTTTTGAACATATTCTGTTGTGAAACCAAACTTTTCATCTCCTCTACTTTCTGGCTCCTTTGAGTCATGTCCAGGTCCTTGTATTTGTCAATGGTGTTTCGTTTCATAGTGTCGTCTAATGTTGTACTCCTTACTTACAGCCACGTTGACTCCACAAACAAGACAAACAGGTTTGTCTTTTACATATGTAAACAGATATTCTGCCTCCCACTTGTTCAGAAAGCTCCTGTTTTCTGCCTTTCTTTTCGCCATTTTTGGGAAGGGATAGCGCGCTGACAAGTTGTAGCGTCTATGTTGCTATGACTACTGTCACAGAGGAGAGGGCGTTTCTGGGTCCTGTCCTGATTGGCGCGCGAAAACAACAGCAGAGCATTATGGGATTCGTAGTATTAGGCGTGAATGCGCTGTATAATACCGGGCGCCAGCTCTAGTAGTAAATTTGGTATTGTCTCGCGGGCCAAATATAATTACCCCGCGGGCCAAATTTGGCCCGTGGGCCAGAGTTTGACACCCATGCAATATGGTGACCGGAGTATGGGCGAGTGGTGTGTCAAAAGGAAAGGAGTGGGTGTGTGGGAAAGCACTCTGCTATAGGTTACACCAAAGACAGAAGAGTATGGTTTAGAAACTCTGTCAGACGGTTTTAATTGAGCAGTGTTGTTTATTTTTTTGTTTCTTACCACACCGCTACCGTACATTTGAGCTACAGTACCGTGAGAGTTTGGATTTTGTTTTGAAGCCAGAGATGAGTCTTGAGTCGGATTTCACTGTTTTAAACAAATACTTTTACATTCAGTTAATAAACTGAAGACAGTTTTTAATAAAAATTATGATTGATGATGGGTGTACTGTTGCTTTATGGGTTGTATGCGTATGCTACTGTGACTATCACCCCTGATATTGGCTACTAGGTAGCTACTTCCCACGCCGTTGCCGGACAGTAGTGCTTGTCAAGCAGGAGCGAAGGGCACTGTGTCCCGGTGTCGTTGCCATTCATGCCCTTCCTATTGAGTAGTAGACTATGTATGTATCAAGGTGACATCTAGATGGCTATCAATATTAGTTATTTCTTGTGTAGGCTGCTATCAAATACATGTATAACTAACACAAGATACTTCATCTGTGTCGTTTAGAGTGGGAGGAAATTAAGAATAGTGGGCAGAACAAGTAAGGAGGTGGGCAAAGCCAAGTACAAGCTAGTGAGATCCTATTGGCGCGTTGTAGCATGTATTTGCATATTTCTGTTCGGGAATGCATCCTCTGGGAAGTGTCTTTGTGCACAAACTCAATTCGACCATGCACTCCTAAACTGATTGGTCAACAAGCTTATTTGACACGTCAAAAGACCCAAATGGCGTTCCATAGAAATCCTGTTTGAGAATGAAACGACTGAACAAATGAACAAAGAAACAGCACAGCAAGTAAGTGAAAGCAATAGGTTTTGATTATGTTTTACTGGTAATGTGGACATACATAAATGCCAACAAAATAACCTTTTGGTCAGTGTGGTGTGTGTGTGTAACCTTTATTTAAAAAGGCAAGTCAGTTAAGAACAAATTCTTATTTACACTGAGATGCAGTGCCTTAGACCGCTGCATCCATATGTGTGTGTTAACTATTTAACTGTAATAGAATGCTTAAAAGGCCGCTAAAAAAATTTATATCGGTTATCGGTATCGTTTTTTTTTTTGGCAAGGAAGATATCGGTATCGTCCAAAAATGTCATATCGGTGCAAACATATGTTTTCATACCCTACATTACTCATCTCATATGTATATACTGTACTCTATACCATTACTGCATCTTGCCATCTTGATGTAATGTATCACTAGCCACTTTATACACTGCTCAAAAAAATAAAGGGAACACTTAAACAACACAATGTAACTCCAAGTCAATCACACTTCTATGAAATTAAACTGTCCACTTAGGAAGGCAACCACTGATGACAATAAATTTCACATGCTGTTGTGCAAATGGATAGACAAAAAGGTGGGAATTATAAGGCAATTAGCAAGACACCCCAAAAAGGAGTGATTCTGCAGGTGGTGACCACAGACACTTCTCAGTTCCTATGCTTTCCTGGCTGATGTTTTGGTCACTTTTTGAATGCTGGCGTGCTTTCACCTAGTGGTAGCATGAGACGGAGTCTACAACCCACACAAGTGGCTCAGGTAGTGCGTTCATCCAGGATGGCACATCAATGCGAGCTGTGGCAAAAAAGGTTGCTGTGTCTGTCAGCGTAGTGTTCCAGAGCATGAGACGCTACAGGAGACAGGCCAGTACATCAGGAGACGTGGAGGAGGCCGTAGGAGGCAACAACCCAGCAGCAGGACGCTTACCTCCGCTTTGTGCAAGGAGGTGCACTGCCAGAGCCCTGCAAAATGACCTCCAGCAGGCCAACAAATTGTGCATGTTCAGCATATGGTCCTCCACAAGGGGTCTGAGGATCTCATCTCGGTACCTAATGGTAGTCAGGCTACTCTGAGCGAGCACATGGAGGGCTGTGCGGCCCCACAAAGAAATGCCACCCCACACCATGACTGACCCACCGCCAAACCGGTTCATGCTGGAGGATGTTGCAGGCAGCAGAACATTCTCCACGGCGTCTCCAGACTCTGGTCACGTCTGTCAACATGTGCTCTGTGCTCAGTGTTGAACCTGCTTTCACATCTGTGAAGAGCACAGGGCGCTAGTGGCGAATTTGCCAATCTTGGTGTTCTCTGGCAAATGCCAAACGTCCTGCACGGGCTGGGCTGTAAGCACAACCCCACCTGTGGACGTTCGGGCCCTTCATACCACCCTCATGGAGTCTGTTTCTGACCGTTTGAGCAGACACATGCACATTTGTGGCCTGCTGGAGGTCATTTTGCAGGGCTCTGGCAGTGCCACCTCCTTGCACCAAAGGTGGAGGTAGCGGTCCTGCTGCTGGGTTGTTGCCCTCCTACGCCTCCTCCACGTTCTCCTGATGTTACTGGGCCTGTCTCCTGGTAGCGCCTCCATTGCTCTGGACCACTACGCTGACAGACACAGCAAACCTTTTGCCACAGCTCGCATTGATGTGCCATCCTGGATGAACTGCACTACCTGAGCCACTTGTGTGGGGTGTAGACTCCGTCTCATGCTACCACTAGAGTGAGAGCACCGCCAGCATTTCAAAAGTGACCTAAACAATCAGCCAGGAAGCATAGTGAACTGAGAAGTGTCTTGGGTCACCACCTGCAGAATCACTCCTTTTTTGGGGTGTCTTGCTAATTGCCTATAATTTCCACCTTTTGTCTATTCCATTTGCACAACAGCATGTGAAATTTATTGTCAATCAGTGTTGCTTCCTAAGTGGACAGTTTATTTCAAGAAGTGTGATTGACTTGGAGTACATTTGTGTTGTTTAAGTGTTCCCTTTATTTTTTTTGAGCCGTGTATTAATGTTTTATACCCTACATTAACTCATTCATATGTATTACTGTACTCTATACCATCTACTGCATCTTGCCTTATTGCCGTTCGGGATTCACTTATTCATAATTTTTATTACATATTCCGTATTCATTCCTTTTAAACTTGTGTGTATTAAGCGTAGTTGTTGTGAAATTGTTAGGTTATATTACTTGTTGATTTATTACTGCATGGTCGTTAAACTAGAAGCACAAGAATTTCACTCCACTCGCATTAACATCTGCTAACCAGTTGTGTATGTGACAAATACATTGACATGATATTGATCATTAAACGTAAACTCGCTACCAATTGCCCTTATTTTAGCGCCCAAAAAACGTAATACTTCCAGCTCAACTGTAATGTCAATACCATTGTTAAAGCACAATTTTCTCCCCTTATCCAAACATTATCAATTACATGTACTAAACGCAGCCCGTTCTGCATAATTGAAGCAGGCAATGAGCCCCGCGGGTCTTTTTAAAAGAATGGGTGGGGAAGCGAAACTAATTGCGTGATTGGTAGAAGGAAGAGATGTGTGGGAGGAATTGCTTTTTTTCAACTCAATCTGTCCAACTTGTATCGCCTCTAAACATGTAAATAAAACACTATAAAGAGTCATAGTAATGTGTCATTACATACCTATTTGAATGTATTGTGTCGCAATTTGAAATTCGGGTTTTAGGGCGGCTGGCTAAGTGATCTTAGAAGTAACAGCCGGCTTGAGAATGATGATCGCTGCAATGATGATGCAAAAAATACTAGTTATCCCCCTTACTCCGTCCACTGTTCTATTTCTTTTTTAAACGATAGAAAAGTGCTACACCTGAGTGAGAGAGAGATTGTAAGACAGAAATAGGTAAACTTGATGGTCGTTTTTCAACTTTTCTCCAATACTATAGAGCCATTTACCATGTCGATCAACGGCATTGATAGAAACTAGTTGCACACCCTCGATTTTGAAAGTCAACACAGTCCATTAGTTTTCTTTGTAGCCTCGTTTTGAATGTTGCGGACTTTTGTACGGAATGGGTGAGTTTCTGAAATTAGGATTTCTTGTTTTTTAATTATTTTGTAGCGGTTTTTGACATTTTGCCTTGACGATTATGCGCTAGTTAACACAAGCATTTCGCTGCAACCACAATAAACATTCTGCTACTGTGTAAGGCAACGCGGACCAATAAATTTGATTGGCTTAGTCAGTTATTGTTATAGCCAACCAGCAGTAACAACATGTTCAGCAAATGTTCGCAACAAAATAGACCAGCACAGCGTATAGCAAAAACAATATATATATTAATATACAACACATATTAAATTTCAAACAAACAGCATCCCCACTCACCAGGCAAGTCAGCGTTGCTCTGTTTTGTTAATGCTGGTACCTTTTACTTCTGTCAAAAGTTAGCTAGCTAGCTTTGTTTACGCGGTTGAACGTGAGACTTGCACGGCCTACCTCTTCCTCTGTGAGTTACGTTTACTGTGTTTCTGGAATACTATCTTGAAGCCAAGGTGCTACCGCCCCCAGGCGGACTGGTAGACCAAAAGTGTTCTCAAGCAAAAGGCAAACATAGGCAGGAGCTATTGTTTAGATTGGAAACTATGTGGCTCGTTTCCAGTATTTATCTGAAACTGGACTTCCAATAGATCAAGTTGCAAAAACATTGCAATATTATAAGACGTCATTGATGGAATTCGAATTGGTAATCAAAAAACAAAAAGCGTCGTGCGTGGCGATATGGTCATACAAGGAAGAGGCCAAACTTCCCATGAAAGGTGTGTCCTATTGGATCTGTAATTTCCAGTAAGCAATTCGTAGTTGTCAAAACAGCAGCTCTTTCTATTTGTGTAAAGTGACAAATGATTGTTACCACTCTAGATCGTATGAAAGACTATATACTGTATTATAGATTCATTGTTTTTTGTTTTTCTTTTAAAGGAATGAGTACTTCCTCAAAATTATAATTTATCATTGTGTGGGTGAGTGACTTTCGATTCTATATCTCTATGTAATCAAGGGAATGTAGTGGGAAAGTTAGGTCTATTAACAAAAGCAACAACTGCAGACCCACAAAAACCGTATTACTGTTATAATAGTCACTCTTCACATTTAGCCTACATGTAGCTTATTTTAATGTGCAGGAATTTAAACACTAACATGAAACATTTTCTCTTTCTGATTTCAGATTGAATTATACTGTGTGGTTTACTCTAAAGTATTCAGCAACAATGTTTCTATTGATTATTATAGTCACAAACTTGGGACTTTGATAGCTGATGATGGTAAGCAGTCTTTGTATATAGCCTATAAACATGTAAGTAGATTTAACCACAGTATTTTTGCCCTGATCATGATTAACATTTGACAAGCTTTTTGTTTGTTAATTACTTGTAGCAATGAGTGGACAGAAATCTTCAATGCTTCAACGATTATGACAAAAGTATGGTTTGTCATTTTACAACTGACAAGTCTAAGTGTGCTGAATACAACATGACATTGAAATTATTGGGCTCACAAATATGTAATATATGATTGTTTAAGTTTTTCTATTGTCGATGTTAATCTCACCAAGAAGTCATATTTTCATTTCAAAACTGCATTATTATTCAACTTGTTTCCCAGAGGCCAGAATGATTGTACTTTCAAGGAAAAGGAGAGGTCCAATGATGTTTCCAAATGTGGATGCTCTATTGATCCAATGGTCCTTATTATTGGGGAGAGTTTAATGCAACACTTTGGAATTCTGGGAAGCGCCTAAATTCCAAAGTCCTCTGTATCAAATGCAGCAGTGAGTTGCATCTACATATGCAGATTACTATTTGGAAATGAATTACTGTTATAAAGAATATTGCATGAAATTAAACCATTCTTTAATTGATTGATATGTCAAACCATCCCTATCATTGTCCTATACAGTAAAACCCAAAACCCCCACCGTTCAAATGGTGAAACCAACAGAAAATGGGAATTTTCCTGGTCAAATGGAAGACAAACTACCCTGATGATGCACCGTTTTCTAAGGCCTTGATTGCCGAATTGAGCTACAGAAAGAAAGGAGAAACAGATGAGGTAAAGGAGGGTGATATACAGCATTCCCCCGTTTTCTGTCACATCACAAAGACAACATTTCTTCTAGCCCTTTCCTTTCTTCTTACAGGTGTCCAAAAATGACTCAACAACTTCCCATGAATTACTTGGCAGAGACTTGGAGCCAAACACCAATTTATGCTCTGAGGTCAGAACCTATACTGACATGAGTGGCCGTTTCAGTGACTGGAGTGAAGAGTTGGACTTCACCAACCGTAAGTGATTAAATGAGATTTATCATCCATGGGTTTTCAAACTTAATTTCACTTTCACCTTGTAGCTCATTGTATATTCTTCTCTGCTCCACAGCTGCATCATCTCGGAAAGTACTCCAGATTGCATTGCTTTCAGTTCCATTGCTGTTATCATCATTACAAGTGCTTGTTTTTGGTGCAGTGTTAGGTAAGTTGTCCTGACATGTCTGTAGGTGACAGTATGTCTGTTTCCACACACATTTGTTATCATACAGCTTCATATTGGCCCTATAGGCTTTCAAATCCTCCTATTTCCCCCTCTGCAGACTCAAAACCAAGTTGTGGGATAATATTCCTAAATGTTCAAACCCAGACCTTTTGTATATGGTTCCAGGAGTACCTAAGGTGGGCTCTATCTCCAATTATAAACTGGTGGTTTGAGCCCTGAATGCTGATTGTCTGAAAGCCGTTGTATATCAGAATGTAACCATGGGTATGACAAAAAAATTTTAAACTATTTTAGAATAGTTACATTCGTAACTAGTTTAGAATAGCAATAAGCACCTCAGTGGTTTGTGCTATATGGCCAATATACCACAGCTAAGGGTTTTGTCCAGGCACTCTGCGTTGCGTTGTGCAGAAGAACAGCCCTTAGCCGTGGTATATTGGCCATTTACCAAACCTCCTCATGCATTATTGCTTAAATATTCTATGTTTAAATAAACTGTAAACCTTCATTACTTTCATACTGTAATTCCTTCCATTTGTGTATTTGCATTTAGTGATGTTTGTTCTCCACCACAGGTATTGTCTCCTCCCAAAATACCTTTATCCTCCATCTGTGTTGATTCTTCAAAAATGGACACTGAAGGAAAAACATGGTGAGCGTATAGATGCACTATAAACATAGCAAAATGAAAAGGTGTCTTCGGGTTCAGTCCTATTCGCATGGGCAGTCAAGTCCTTGCAATGAAAATAAGCTTTAATTCACTGTAAGTTGCCCGCTTGTCTTTTCTCTTCAGGACAAACCCCTCGATAGTAGATGGGAGCAGTGGAAGAGGTAGTGACTCAGAGCTTGACTCATCATCTTCCCTGAGTTATGCCCACACATGTTCCATGAGCCCGGAGCCTAGTAATGTGCAGATCATTAGCCATCTTCAAGAGGCCCTGAGCAAAGTCTTTCCCAGCCTTGTTCCTTTGGACGGGAATCCTCAGTCATTGCTTTTAGTCCCTCCTATGACAGATGATGGTACACAAATGAACTGCCCTGAGTCAAATAGAGACATTGGTGTGTGTTCATCTGACTACAATCCTCTTCATTTCATGAGTGAGTCTGGAGGCTCTTGTGGGTCATCTTGTTTCAACAATATTACCTACTCCCCCTCAGTGCCCCTCAACTCCATTCAAGAGTTAACAACAAGCAAGACATCCTCATTTCCTACGCAGCCTCTGCTCTTTTGTAACTCCTCCTACCATTCTGGTGAGGCTGAAGTGTTGAAAAATGSCCATCCACAGCTGTTTCTTGGTACTGGTCAACAAGATCTTAACTTGTCCACTAACTGTGCACCCCTCTTGCAAACCGACTTTTCATATCACCCGTGTGATGGCGCCCGTGATGATTCAGAGACAACCACATCAGCAGAGGACACAAGTCTGATCTACGGCTCTAATGACAGCAATGTGTCCGAACCTCACAATGTTATCAGTGTCGTTCCTGGATATCAGAGCTTCAGTGAGGCGGTCGGTAAGGACAATGAGAGAGGAACTGATGCCTTCATGGATGTGCCACTGCCACTTAAGGGTTTCCAGGATGTAGACAGAGAGCCACTGATTTACGATGTGAATCCATGTTACCACAGCCTGCCTGACCCTGGATGCTGCCTCCCCCCGAGTGATGTCGATTATCAGACTTTACAGAGCCTGGGACAAAATAGCCCACATCAGTGGGTTTCAGACAAACTGCTGAACAAGTGTTTGGAGACTGAGATCCCTCAAAGCTCCATGGGGAACATGCCTCTAAATGTCATACCCAACTCACAGGGAGGACAATGTCCGATACCTGGAAGTCCCTTTCTTACTGCTTTCTGTTCAGACCAAGCCATGCAAATAGACAATGACAGCTCTTATCATTGTGTGTGATTATATGGTAGACACTTTTGCACTTCACTTTACAATTTCTTTTATTTTGGGGACTTGAGCTCATATATATATATTTTTCTATATTATACAAACAGTTTGAATACCATTCTGCCATGAAAATGCTGTAGCTTCAAGTCCAGAAATGTTCCACATTTTGGATGTACAGCTTCTGTAAATAAACATTTGTGTGTGGGAAACTGCAACAGTTAATTGTTGAAGAGATATAACATGTCTTTGCCTTTGCCTCATCTTTCTGAAACATGTTGTTCATCATCTGGGATGTACTTCAGTTGAAATACTGAGCAATAACATCTAGATTACACATCAAGGTCGTCAAACTAGTCTCCAGCCTCTAAAAGTGACTTCTCTTCTAATGGCTTCCCAAAATAGTCAGACAGTTTCATTGCATCTGATGTTTGATAGGCTAAATAGTGTTAATAGTACAAGCCTCATGCAAACATTGAGGTTGAATATCTGATGAAAAAAGTGGTTGGCCTACTTTCTTATTCTGCGCTGTTCCTTGAAACAAGTACATTGCAGCTTCCATGGATATACACGCCCACAAAGTAGAGCCAGCCTCTGATGTCATAGATGTGTTGCGAATCAGGTTAATCAACAAAAAAATCTTTGTTTAGGGTTATTTTCTGAGGATGAAGTTCAAGTTTGTAGTGTTTCTTGTAGAAAACATAAACACATTTTTCCCTTCAAAGCTCTTTCGCTTAACTGGTGAAGCTTGAATAAAGATTACCTGACTAGTGACACACATAGCGATGGTTTATCATGCAGACAATTGTGAGGCGTTTGCCACAGTTTAACCATCAATAATAGTATACGATTGGAATGACTGAGGCATTCAGCATGATTTCTTTCATGGTATTGTGGCGATTTTGTGACAGGCTGTTTTTGAACAAAGGCCAAGATAGAAGTGTGGAGACACCGGAGGGGATGGTGAAATGCCATTTTCACAGAGCCACAGGTCTGCTATGCCAACTTGTCATGCTTATATTGAGCAAGCATGCAGGAATGCATGGTGGCATTCACAGCTATGTCATACTTCGAATGCTTTGGACTGGCAATGCAAGTGATGGAAATGACTTTTCACGGACTTCATTGCGAAATTGAATTTTGTTGAGGATTAAAAGGCAGCTCAAAGGTTGTCTTGAAAATGTGAATTCATTGAGTTATTCTGTCATCGGCACCACTTTCTGTCATTGCGATTTAATAGCTCAAATACCTATGTACTTCTCTGTGTTGCAGGCACTTTAAGCTTTGGTCCAGTTAGTGTTAGAAATACCAGGTGAGCGCTTGTAGATTCCAATAAGTAATGTACATTTCAGGACGTATACCACACATTCTTCTTTATGTTTGTATGCAAAGGATCAAGTTGCACAATTGACTAGAAAATAGCACAAAGGAAGATCACTTTAGGATTCTGATTATAATGCAATCAATACTCAATTACCTGTGAAGTACTGTGGGACCTCTGGTGCCCTCACTGGTCCAGTGCTTCTCTAAGGTCGTCATCCACCCATGATTTATGGGCCCTGCTCTTGAACCTTGCTTGGAGAACAAATGAACTGCAGTGATGTCACATCTTCCTGCCAGTGATCAACATTAAAATGTCCTTTAAAGAGGGAGAAAATATACATCACTTTTATGGAGTACTAACAATGAAATCACTTTTATCCGGTTCTTTTTAGCTTTCTATCTAAATTGTTGCAAGTGTAATAAAATGTTGGACATAGATGCATTTTAAGGGGAGCATTTGTAATGGAAAATATTTTAGGCTGAAAGTCTGCATCACCTTTAATATGTACCCAGTGGTGTAAAGTACTTAAGTAAAAATACTTTAAAGTACTACTTAAGTAGTTTTTTGAGGTATCTGTAGTTTACTATTTATATTTTTGTCAACTTTTACTCCACTACATTCCTAAAGAAAATTATGTATTTTCTACTCCATACATTTTCCCTGACACCCAAAAGTACTCATTACATTTTGAATGCTGAGCAGGACAGGAAATTTGTCTAATTCACGCGCTTAAAAAGAAAATCCCTGGTCATCCCTACTGCATCTGATCTGGCGGACTCACTAAACACAAATGCTTTGTTTGTAAATTATGTCTGAGTGTTGGAGTGTGCCCCTGGCTAACCGTACATTTAAAAAGCAAGAAAATCTTTCTTAATACAGGAATTTGAAATGGTTATACTTTTATTTTGATAGCTAAATATATTTTAGAAATTACATTTAATTTTGATACTTAAGTATATTTAAAACCAAAATACTTTTCTACTTTTACTCAAGTAGGATTATACTGGGTGACTTTCACTTGAGTCATTTTATATTAAGGAATCTTTACTTTTACTTAAGTATGACAATTTGGTACTTTTTCCACCAATATATGTATCACACATTGCATACTAAGTGCCTGTTAATGTTTTGGTTGCTTGTATCTGTTTATAAATAAAACAAATGTCTACTGTAAACTTTTTTTTAAAATTGGTTAAAGTAACCTACTTTATGAGTCCTCTGTGGCAACGAGAACGTACAAACACAATCAGATTTTTTTTTAATTAAACCAACAGGTGCGCTTACTTGTGCTTCTTCGGTTTGTGTCTCCCAAAGTGTTGGTAAACGTCACTGGGCAAGTGCAACACTTTCATTTTTACTGGGAATTGAAGTTCTAGATTGCACATTCAATAAATATCAGAGGTTATTGTGTGGGACAACAACGTGCAATACACATTATGCTCAGGAGATGGTGCTAAAWTACAACTGTAGGCATCAATTTAGATCAGAATGAAGGTAACAGTAACGTTGATCATACAATATAAAGCACTCTAATTAAACTCCTATTTCAACTATTCCTTTCTAAAGACTGTCAGGTAGCACCTATACTGTTGCGATTCTCCTTTTCTAATATGCAGGAAACGGATATGTTATCTCAGTCCAAGCAGAGACATTTGCATCCTCATGATAATGCACCTCTCTTTTTTTCCCACCATGGCAATAGATTGCGTGTGCTGTTTTCTATTGCAAGTTCTTTCTGGTACTGTACGTCATATAAAGCGATTGAGTCAATCATA
Source organism: Salvelinus sp. IW2-2015 (assembly GCF_002910315.2). NCBI lineage: Eukaryota > Metazoa > Chordata > Actinopteri > Salmoniformes > Salmonidae > Salvelinus > Salvelinus sp. IW2-2015. The sequence continues at coordinate 5,049,922 of NC_036860.1, forward strand.
ATGATAAACATGTTAACAATATTGAAAGGACAAGATACTCCATCAAGGATTTTGGACACACTGACAAACAAAACATACAGCTCTATCCTGGCAACTCTATGGGGCCTGTAGCTGTAGGCTCTATCCTGGCAACTGTATGGGGCCTGTAGCTGTTAGCTCTATCCGGGCAACTCTATGGGGCCTGTAGCTGTAGGCTCTATCCTGGAAACTCTATGGGGCCTGTAGCTGTAAGCTCTATCCTGGTAATTCTATGGGACCTGTAACTGTAGGCAGAATCCTTGTGGAGATACAGAACACTTTCAACCTGTGTGTTAAAAGTCCTTCTCCATGGCGCTGTGTGTCTTTGAAAGAGAAAGCTTGTGCTTCAGGGTGTGTGTTGCACAGCGTGATTTCATCCACAGAATTATCTCGTTGGTTTGACATGCTGGATGAAAGTCTCACACATGGGAATTGATGGTGAAGTCATTAGTACGTGAAATGCTGAACAATTTGTTTTCGCTTCCCTCTATCACTCTTTCATCACAATTGCTTGCTAAACATGGGCTGAAGATAAACACAACGATACCTATTTGGATGCAATAGCAATGCATATTTTTGCATAAATTTTCTTCAGACATGATTCTTTCATGCTCTGATTATTATAATATGTATAAAATAATTCATAGTAGAGAACAACACAAGGTATTATACCAAATGGGGGATCATCCCAGCATGTGATCCAACATTAAATTTACACTATACATACAAAGTAAGTGGACACCCCTTCAAATTAGTAAATTTGGCTAGTTCAGCCACACCCGTTGCTGACAGGTGTATAAAGTTGAGCACACAGCCATGCAATCTCCATAGCGAAACATTGGCAGTAGAATGGTCTTATTGAAGAGCTCACTGACTTTCAATGTGGCACTGTCATAGGATGCCACCTTTCCAACAAGTTAGTTCGTCAAATTTCTGCCCTGCTAGAGCTGCCCCGGTCAACTGTAAGTGCTGTTATTGTGAAGTGGAAATGTCTAGGAGAAACAACTGCTAAGCCGTGAAGTGGTAGGACACACAAGCTCACAGAACGTGACCGCCGAGTGCTGAAGCACGTAGTCATTAAAAATCATCTGTCCTTGCTTGCAACACTCACTACCGAGTTCCAAACTCTGGTAGCAACATCAGCACAAGAACTGAGATTCGGGAGCTCTATGAAATGGTTTCCATGGCCGAGCACTGCACACAAGCCTAAGATCACCATATGCAATGCCAAGTGTCCGGAGGTGGTGTAAAGCTCGCTTCCATTGGACTCTGGAGCAGTGGAAATAATTCTCTGGATGATTAATCACGCGTCACCATATGACAGTTCTATGGACGAATCTGGGTTTGGCGGATGCCGGGAGACACTACCTGCCGAATGCATAGTGTAAGATTGGTGGAGGAGGAATAATGGTCTGGGCTGTTTTCATGTTTCTGGCTAGACCCTTTACTTGAAGAAGAATCTTAACGCTACATCATACAATGACATTCTAGACAATTATGTCTTCCAATTTGTTGGCAGCAGTTTGGGGAAGGCACTTTCCCATTTCAGGATACAATGCCCCGGTGCACAACGAGGTCCATACAGAAAATGGTTTTTGAGATCGGTGGAAGAACTTGACTGCCCTGCACAGCCCTGACCTCAACCGCAATGAACACCTTTGGATGAATTGGAATGCTGACTGTGAGCCAGGCCTAACTGCTCCCAAACTCACTCTTTGTGCTGAATGGAAGAACATCCCGACATCTTTACCAACATCTAGTGGAAAGCCTTCCCAGAAGAGTGGAGGCTGTATAGCAGCAAAGGAAGGATCAACTCCATATTAATGCCCATGATTTTAGAATGAATGTTCGACGATAGTGGTCCACATACTTTTGGTCACGTAGTGTAATTTCACCTCTTTGTGGATATGCCTAATCCAATCCATAATTCTCCACATGCCTCTGGAGTCTGCTATTCTCTTATACATGCCATTATTCCTAACACATTTGTAAATTGAGATGTAACCATATTTTTTGTTTTCGGAATAATGATTTGTTAAATTGTAAGTAGATCAAATGCCATAGTAATTACACAGTATTATAAAACGTCAATAGGGTATGGCAGATCAAATCAAGAAGAGCACATGACCTGGATGCATGTTAAAGAGTATTGGTCTGTCTTGTCAGTTGCTGAGCTTTGGACAAAGTTACCATGGTTATGATGTCTGAAGATGTACTGTTAATGATTTACATAAAAGGGAAATGCCGGTATGTTCATTATCTCTGATCGCAAGCAAAGCAAGCATTTTACAAATGGGAGAGCTAAATGAAAATCTTAGGGCAGATGAAGCCAATTGTTTGATAATGTTAGTTTGTGCCAAATAAAATAGACACATTTCCCTGAATAGTTCCCGATAATGCATTTTGATCAATTCAAATGTCATCAAATAGCAACCATCTCTATTCAGTAATCTCGCACTTCCTAATCAGCCTCTCTCACTTACTTTGTATCCCTTTCATCAGCTGTTGGACAGCAAGGACACTTCCTTGTGGAGAACTCCGATGCTTCCACCATCAATAGAACACAGAGATTTTGGGCCCTTTTACGTGCAGGTATATTATATATATATTAATGTTAGGCTTACATAATATGGCAGTCATTTCCATTATTTGGTGACCTAGAGCAGAAGGTGTAATTGTAACACATTGTTCTTTTTCAGCATGTATTTGGCAATCTTACATTGATTTTGATTGGAATGAAGGATGAAATATCAGGGATGTGCATGTGAAGATCATCCAATGGGAAAAATGGCACTGTGTGTGTGCTCTGTTTTAAATGGTGGTTATTCATTCTGCTATGAATTTAATATCACAGTATTGAAAATAAATATTGTTTGTCTATCTAATTTGATCATTCCATCTTAATGTTGGCAGGTATAAGCAAAAAGAGCCAACTCTGCAGTACAAGATGCAAAGTCAGAATTCAGTAAGTTAATGTAGCTTCACAGGCACATTTGTATTATACAATCAATCATTGATCTATTCCTGTGGTTAAAGGACACCTCCGTTACCTTGTCTATGTTGTTTCACTGTTTTACTATCATGTTAATCATCCAAAGCAATTCCTGTGTGTTTCCTTCTCTTCAGAGACAATCCTGCAACTGTCTCAAACCAAAACCATATTGCTCCTGAGCTGTTGCATGGCATACAGTGGTAAGTAGATTGTACTGCACAACCAAAAGTCCAGACATTCCCTCGAAAATAGTGTTTTTTAGCAGTGTTGTCATCTATGTCTGGAGCTTCTTCTACAGTGGTGTGGAATGGACATGTATCGTGGGCAACAACAGAGTTTGGAGCGCAGCTAAAGGCTTGATTGGATCTCTGGAATCTGATGGGATTGGAAGATAGTTGGTAGGTTTGTGTTCCAGTGTAACTTTACCCATCACTCTTATGTTGGTGTTACAATCTAACAATAAGTTTGAACAGTAATCTGATGTATGTCAGGTGGAGGCGTCTTTGGACTAGTATGTAAGAACACACCGCCTTCAGACGGACATCTGTGGTCTTCCTGGGGATGGTCGTCCATTTTGTTGCCTTTTACTCTGATCTACCTCAACATCTCCCAGATGATGCCCCTGTGGTTTTAAAAACTAGCACACTGACAAGCCATACTGACCCAATATGTTTTTTAATATAAACAAAACAATTAAAGCAGGCTTGTATAGTATTTTATATTAATCAGAAATCATGTCAGTTGAAAACACCGTTGTAACCCCTCACAGTTGAGCTCTGCCTATCTGTTTCCTAGTATCTCCTCGCATTGCTGTGTAGTTTCCTCTTGACTCGTGACAGCTGTTTTCAACACTCAACTGTACAGCATCTTGGCGTGTTATGCTGAGCAAAGCGCGCCTGCTTTTGCCATCTTCAAATTCATCCAGGTAACCCCTGAGAGAGCTGATACAGCTGATCGTTTACTAAAACATATGTACCAGCAATTGATACTGTGGTGCGCTGGGTGTAGTTCATTGCAGTATGTTGATTAATAACTCTATGGCTGTTTAGGTATGCGTAGGCCGATGTACACTACGGTCAAAAGTTTTAACACCCTACTCATTCAGGGTTTTTAATTTTTTTAAACTATTTTCTACATTGTAGAATAATAGAGAAGCATCTCAACTATGAAATAATACATATGGAATCATGTAACTCAGCAAAAAAGAAACATCCCTTTTTCAGGACCCTATCTTTCAAAGAATAATTTGTAAAACGCAAATAACTTCACAGATCTTCATTGTAAAGTGTTTTAAACACTGTTTCCCTGCTTGTTCAATGAACTATAGACAATTAATGAACATGCACCTGTGAGTTTTTATAACACTTAACAGCTCTCCGTAGCTATAGGTCACATTATGAAAACTTAGGACACTAAGAGGCCTTTCTACAGACTCTGAAAAACACCAAAAAAGATGCCCATGGTCCTGCTCATTTGCTGAACGTGCTTTAGGATGCTGCAAGGAGGCATGAGGACTGCAGATGTGGCCAGGGAAATCATTGCATAACATAGTAGTGTAGATGCCTAAGACAACGCTACCGGAGAACAGAGGAAGCTGATCATCTCGCAGTGCAGGCACGTGTAACAACACCTGCAAGGATCCGTACATCCGACATCACACCTGCGGGACAGGCACAGGATACAACAACAAACTGCCCGAGTTACACCAGAACGCATAATCCCTCCATCAAGCTCAGACTGTCCGCAATAAGCCGAGAAGGCCGGCTGAGGGCTTGTAGGCCTGTTGTAAGGCAGGTCCTCCCAGACATCACGGCACAACGTCGCCTATGGGCACAACCCACCATTGCTGGACCAGACAAGACTGACAAAAAGTGCTCCTTCACTAGACGAGTCCGCGGTTTGTCTCACCAGGTATGGTTGATTCCGCTTTATCGTCGAAGGAATGAGCGTTAACGAAGTGTACTCTGGAGCGAATTCGAATTGTATATTCATCGACTGAGCTTTGTTCATTGCAGGCAATCTCAACGCTGTGCTTACAGGAAGACATCCTCCTCCCTCATGTGTACCCTTCCTGCAGCCATCTTGACATGACCACCAGCATGACAATCGACCAGCCATACTGCTCGTTCTGTGCGTGATTTCCGCAAAGACAGGAATGTCAGTTTCTGCCATGGCCAGTGAAGAGCCCGGATCTCAATCCCATTGAGCACGTCTGGGACCTGTTGGATCGAAGGTTGAGGGCTAGGGCCATTCCCCCCAGAAATGTCCGGGAACTTGCAGGTGCCTTGGTGGAAGAGTGGGGTAACATCTCACAGCAAGAACTGGCAAATCTGGTGCAGTCCATGAGGAGGAGATGCACTGCAGTACTTAATGCAGCTGGTGGCCACACCATATACTGACTGTTACTTTTGATTTTGACCCCACCTTTGTTCAGGGACACATGATTCCATTTCTGTTAGTCACATGTCTGTGGAACTTGTTCAGTTTATGTCTCAGTTGTTGAATTTTGTTATGTTCATACACATGTTTACACATGTTAAGTTTGCTGAAAATTAACACAGTTGACAGTGAGAGGACGTTTCTTTTTTGCTGAGTTTAGTAACCAAAAAAGTGTTAAACAAATCAACATAAATATTTTATATTTGAGATTCTTCAAATAGCCATTCTTTGCATTGATGACAGCTTTGCACACACTTGGCATTCTCTTAACTAGCTTCATGAGGTAGTCACCTGGAATGCATTTCAATTAACAGATTTGCCTTGTTAAAAGTTAATTCGTGGAATTTCTTTCCTTCTTAATGTGTTTGAGCCAATCAGTTGTGTTGTGACAAGGTAAGGGGGGTATACAGAAGATAGCCCTATTTGGTAAAAGACCAAGTCCATATTATGGCAAGAACAGCTCAAAAGAGAAGCTACTGTCCATCATTACTTTAAGACATGAAGGTCATTCAATACGGAACATTTCAAGAACTTTGAAAGTTGCTTCAACTGCAGTCGCAAAAACCATCAAGCGCTATGATGAAACTGGCTCTCATGAGGACCGCCACAGGAACTTAAGATCCAGAGTTACCTCTGCTGCAGAGGATAAGTTCATTAGAGTTACCAGCCTCAGAAATTGCAGCCCAAATAAATGCTTCAGAGTTCAAGTAACAGACACCTCAACATCAACAGTTCGGGAGGAGACTGTGAATCAGGTCTTCATGGTCGAATTGCTGCGAAGAAAGYACACTAAAGGACACCAATAATAAGAAGAGACTTGCTTGGGCCAAGAAACATGAACAATGGACATTAGACCAGGGAGAATTTGTCCTTTGGTCTGGTCCAAATTGGAGATTTTTGGTTCCAACAGCCGTGTCTTTGTGAGACGCGGTGTGGGTGAATGGATGATCGCCGCGTGTGTATTTCCCATCGTAAAGCATGGAGGTGGAGGTGTTATGGTGTGGGGGTGCTTTGCTGGTTACACTGTCTGTGATTTATTTAGAATTCAAGGCACACTTAACCATCATGGCTACCACAGCATTCTGCAGCGGTACACCATCCCATCTGGTTTGCGCTTAGTCCAACTATCATTGGTTTTTCAACAGGACAATGACCCAACACCCCTCCAGGCTGTGTAAGTGCTATTCTACCAAGAAGGAGAGTGATAAAGTGCTACATCAGATGACCTGGCCTGCACAATCCCCCGACCTCAACCCAATTGAGATGGTTTGGGATGAGTCAACCCGCAGAGTGAAGGAAAAGCAGCCAACAAGTGCTCAGCATATGTGAGAACTCCTTCAAGACTGTTGAAAAGCATTCTAGGTGAGCTGGTTGAGAGAATGCCAAGAGTGTGCCAAGCTGTCACCAGGGAAAAGGGTGGCTATTTGAAGAATCTCAAATATAAAATATATTTTGATTTGTTTAACACTTTTTTGGTTACTACAAGATTCCATATGTGTTATTTCATAGTTTTGATGTCTTCACTTTATTCTACAATGTAGAAAATAGTTTAAAAAATGAAGAAAAACCCTTGAATGAGTAGGTGTTCTAAAACTTTTGACTGGTAGTATATCCCTTGTGTGGTTATACTGTAAGAATAACTAGAGTGAAGGACGATTGAAGGCCTTCTTGTGGCGGTCTATTTAGCCACACAAACATGCATTATTGTTATTTTATAGCTGTATGTACCAATTCTTTTATTACATTAGTATTCTGTAAGAACTCACAATCTTGAAGACACAATTCATACATTACTGTGACAGAGTAGTAACACAAAGTCAACTCTTTGTATTACTTTCAACAAGTTATTGTTTTCTTCTTTCCTTTGCCAGTCCATTTTTGCAGCAGTTGCCTTCTTCTACAGTGGCTACTTGCTGTTGACATGGCAACTGCTCGTTATGGTCATCCTGGGTTTCACTGGAACACTCTGCTTCTTCATGGTGGAAAGAATACAGAACTTCTCTGTAGACCTACAACAAGAGTATTAGGACCTGTCATTTCAACACTGGCACAGTCATGTATGTCAGACTTACATTTCTAGGTTTTTTAACAGGAAAGATACTTTGCACCTTCAATGTCTTAGCTTTAACTTATCTTGCACAACACACTAATTATATCATGAGTAAATGTCATTTTTAACCTTTTCCAATAGGATTGTGTATGTGTAATATAAGTCGTAACCACTCACCTGATGTATTAGCTGTCTTTATGCATTGCTCTCAGGGTTGTTATTTAAGAGTCTCATTGTTGCAAATTCTGTGGTAGTGTTATAATACATCATACATTTCATAACGTGATGGAATTGTTTTTAGATGTTTGTTAGAATTTAAGATGCATACTAAACAGAAGAAATGTTAATATTGAGGCTTATATAATGATCTTACAGTTTCAGAAAATATGTTATTAGTGACAAAAACACGCTAGCTACAGTATGGGGGAACGATATTGATGTATACCGGCAAATTTAATGCTGGTGTTGAAATGTGTATCGACGACAAAAATGTTCATAATATCTATGACAATTCTCCACATACACCATGCCAAAGTTTACAAGAGCTATCCAGTGATAAAAAAAAACTATATATGTCTTATAATAATCAATTACTGTACACTTAGCTTGTAGCTAAAGTATTAAAAAATACTCTATTCAGATTGTCATTAACACTTTATGGTATCCTTTGTACTCTCAATTTTTTTTTTTATATTTCTAACATTATTACACTTCATATGTTGTCAGTCATGCATTTGAAACGACAGGTTTTGGCACATATCTGTATATAGATCAGTGCGTGTCTCAGAGGTGTGGTTGAAGTTAAAGCTTGAGGATGGGGGAGGGAGTGGGGAAGCTCTCACTGCACAC
>NC_036860.1:5058294-5135910 GCF_002910315.2 Salvelinus sp. IW2-2015
ACTTCATATGTTGTCAGTCATGCATTTGAAACGACAGGAGTTTTGGCACATATTGTATATAGATCAAGGTCGTCTCAGCAGGTGTGTTGAAGTTAAGCTTGAGGATAAGGGGGAGGAGGGAGCGGTACTGCATGCATATGCTTATATTCTAATGTTGTGCAGCATCCTATTAGAGCGTTTTCTCTACTAATATTAGATTGTTTGATTTTCTTTGTCATCTGGTGGCCTTTCACATAATGCGAGACACCGCACCTCTCCATTTTAGCATGTCTATTCAATAGTGAGCTGATGAAATATCCTTCTGCCCTCTCATCCTATTATCTATGCAATGGCTATCCAGATCATTCTAATGGGCATCCACTCGCAGTCTCAGGCACTGGCCCATTTTCCATCTAATAGTCAGACTAATCGCCAAGGGAGGAATTACCACTAATTCAAGGACTAGACAAAATATTCTAGTTTATTGAAGGCTGTAAATTGGATGAGCCAGCTGAGGCTATCCTCCCTATTGTGTTGTCAATATTTGTTGAATTTTGTGCTGCTCCATATCTCATCTTAAATGAGACTTTATGGCATTGATTGAGGGAGTTTTGATGAAATAGCATATTCTGAGGAAATACACTGTGCTTAAGTCGTCCTCATTCTAATTTCACCTGCTCATTAAACACTGATTTCTTCAAAAAGGTTGTCAAGTATGACATAACACAGCGGGGGGGGGGGGTTCCTCTTTTGTTCTCTATTGCTTCCCTACTGTTCCTTAAGGAAGGGGTGAGGCCGAGGACATCACATCTGACCATCAAACCAACTCTTTGAATGCCCTACTCCCTGAAGGTTGCAGTTGTGTCTAAAAAAAAACACATTGTTTTTACCCTTCAGTGTGTGTACTTTACTGTATACTTGGGACATCGCTTTTCAACAGAAAAAGTTCCAAATTCGCTGGAGGACATCTTTAAGCATGGGTCTGTTGACTCAGTCTCTGATGTTAACTGAAAAATAATAGCAGTGGGGTAGAGGGGAATTGTCACGCACTGGCCTTAGTTATCTTTGTTTTCTTTATTATTTTAGTTAGGTCAGGGTGTGACATGGGGGAAGTTTGTGTTTTGTATTGTCTAGGGGATTTTGTATGTTTATGGGGCAGTGTTTAGTCTAGGTGTATGTATGTCTATGGTTGCCTAGTTTGGTTCTCAATTAGAGACAGCTGTCTATCGTTGTCTCTGATTGGGAGCCATATTTAGGCAACCATAGTCATTAGGTAGTTTGTGGGTGATTGTCTATGTCTATGTGTAAGTTGCCTGTGTCTGCACTTGTCATTATATAGCTTCACGTTTGTTGTTTTGTTTAGTTTGTAAGTGTTCTTCGTCTTCTTTGATTAAATATGTGTTCATTTCACGCTGCGCCTTGGTCCTCCTCTCTTTCACGTAACGACGATCGTGACAGGAATTGATCTAATCTGCATCATATTTTTCTGTGTTGTCTTATCATGTACTTTGTACTTGAAGCATTTATGCACATCATTAGATCAAAACAATATTGTGTATTTGTCTCACACTTCCCTTGTGAATAGAGTATGACATCAACATGTATCTAATCTGCAGATCATTAGCCATCACAAACAATATTCATTTCACTTTTGGAAATTGTATATTAATTTCTGGGTGCAGTAAAGTAAAGCATGTATTAAATAAACACTGACAATTGTTCTATTTTAGTAGCAAGTCATATTTATTTTACCTTTAGGGGGCAGAACAACAGATTTGTACCTAGTCAGGTCAGGGATTTGAACTTGCAACCTTTTAGTTACTAGTCCAACACTCTAACCACTAGGCTACCCTGCCACCCCAATATAACCTGGGCACAGGAGGTTGGTGGCACCTTAATTGGGGAGGACAGGGTCGTGGTAATGGCTGGAGCGGAAGAGGTGTAATGGTATCAAATACCACTTCCATTTTTTACGTGTTATTTCTTACATTGGTACCCCAGGTAATCTTAGGTTTCATTACATACAGTCGGGAGGAACTACTGAATATAAGAGCAATGTCAACTCACTATCATTACGACCAGGAATATCAGGCCTCTCCCGAAGCAAATCCTGTGTTTTGCCTTCCACAATGGATCTGATCCCAGCCGGCGACCCTAAACAACGACGCCGTAAAAGGGGCAAACGAATCGGTCTTCTGGTCAGGCTTCGGAGACGGCCACATCGCGCTCCACTCCCTAGCATACTACTCGCCAATGTCCAGTCTCTTGACAARAAGGTTGATGAAATCCGAGCAAGGGTAGCATTCCAGAGAGACATCGGAGACTGTAACGTTCTTTGCTTCACGGAAACATGGCTAACTCAAGAGACGCTAACGGAGTCGGTGCAGCCAGCTGGTTTCTTCACGCATCGCGCCGACAGAAACAAACATCTTTCTGGTAAGAAGAGGGGCGGGGGGGTATGCCTTATGATTAACGAGACGTGGTGTGATCATAACAACATACAGGAACTATCACAGTACTTCTGTTCACCTGACTTAGAAATTCCTCACAAATCAAATGTGTGCGACCGCATTTAATTCTATCCAAGTGAATTCTCTGTCGAATTATTGAATCCACGAGCCAGAAGACTATATATTCCCCCCAAGGCAGAGACCAATCTCTGCATGCGGCCCGTGAAGCACGAACTTATATCTACTCTATGTAAACTGGAAACCACACCCCTGATGCTGCATTCATTCGTAGCTGGGGATTTTACAAATTCTATCAGACATATCGATTGTGCTACCAGGGCTGGTAAACCTCGATCATTGTCTATTTCTAACTTCTGCCCGACGCATTATAAGGGCCCTCCCCCGCCCTCCTTTTTGAAAAAATCTGCCACGACTCCATTTTGTTGCTTCCAGCCTACAAACAGAAGAGAAAACGAAGATACTCCAGCGCTCCAGGTTCTGTTAATGCTGGGTACGACCAATCTGAGTCCAACGCTTCAAGACTCTTCGATCACGTGGAATGGGAGATATGTTCCGCATGCGCAACAACAAGCATTGAACCCATACGCTGATTCGGTTGAGCGATTCCATTAGAAAGTGCATCGCAACGTAAGTACACCACGAGAGACACGATCGTTTTAACCAACATTCTGCGAGCATCTAAGCCAGGATTGGTTGAATGTCGTCCGTCAATGTGCATTGGCACTCCTGCATATCGCTGAGAACTCGACAAGTCTCCCGCTGTCTGACAACCATACTGCTTGGTTATAACCAGGTGCATAGATGGTACATGAGCGGAGGAGACCATAGATAGATTGTTCCGCGACATCACCAAACAGTGTGGTAGCTCGATTTGCTTCGTGCCGCAGCGAACCTTCAAACCTAATGTCAAGTGCCCCTTAGCCTGCGTTCTAGTGAGGTACGTATGAAGAGTAGAGCAGTATGCCAGACCGACGTCCGTCGCGAAGTTTCAACTAGACGTCAGACACAGACGCAGGTAAGATATGGGGCGAGTGGTTCTACGCGATGTCACCGTCAACGGTATTTAGCTAAGAAGGACAGAAGAATAATAACATCCAGCCCGTCTGCGACTCAGTTATTTGTGTCGTTGCTTCGCCCTTATACTTCAGGAACGCGATACATAGAGCTCTCTCCTCTATGCGCTAGACTTTGAGACCACCTCATATCCGTGACGGTGCCAGCGTACGACACAATAGAGCGCGCGGTGCACGGCGACCCTCTCTTTGGCGGGTCCTCTCCATTCAAATCTGTGTGCAGGCCGAGTTGTACGTAAAAACAATCTTAAAGACTGCTGTGTAACCGCTCGCACGGAGGGCTTGTGTTCTGAACCGCACACCCAAGTTGCTGCCATCCGTGTGGATCCTGCAGTACAGCGCAAGATGAGGCGCGAAGGAACGCAGCTCGGGGCTAGTAGATGTTTACTCGAACGCTCTTACCTCTCCTCCCAAAATTTCGAATCCTTACTCACCTGAATACTCAGTTCTGTGCGTGGTCACTTGCAGGGCATGGGCGTGTTGCCAAGTCGCGGCCAACCTATTTTCTCGCGTGTTCCATGAGGGAGAAGGCCTAAACGCGTGTAACTTGTACAGATCTCCCACTATCTCTGACTTACGCTGCCCCGGATAGCATCTTGACGTCCGTCTGATACGATATGATAGAGTTGTTCTCCTGACACACACTTGAGCACCTGAGACGAGTCAGCCCCCATAATAGGGTCGTGCACAAACTCGTCTATACACCGTCCACTCCCTATCCTGACCGATCTTCCTGTTTAGACGGCCCAGCCACCTCACAATCGTGTGACCTTACCCGATGACCTCCGAGAGTTTAAGTCGCTATTCCCAGGACGCGCAACAAAACCGATCGCACACCAACAGCACTGGCGAGCGACATATCACCTCTAGACGCCAATCTGGCGACAGATGAGATCGATCCGCCCCCACTAGCTCGTGCGTGAAGGAATTGCTCCTGGTTTCCACTCGATACTATCACGACTTGCAGCAGCAGTGTATAACCATAGTGAGACGCGCTCCACATACGGGTTACATCAAGCTCCGACCGAACACCCCTCGTGTGGCGGCGGTCTGGATCGACCCCGCCCTCAGTTGCAACTGGTGAGCCAACGGTACTGCGACTTTCCTGATCGGGACCTGCCCGCCAGGTAGCGTAGAGGGCTATAGTAACAACATTCTCCACCCGCGGATCCTCAACTACTTGGGGCACGGCCACAGCGACCAAAGGATATTGCGTTCTGAGCCCTCCTGTACTTCCCTTGATCACCCAACGACTGCTATAGTTGGCCATTGGCACCCTCCAACTCAATCATCAAAGTTTGCGGAACGACACTACAGTGGTTTAGGCTTGAATTTACCAACACGACGAGACGGCCCTACAGGGAGGAGGGTGAGCGGCCCTCGGCAGTGTCGGGTGTCAGGAAAAATAACTCACACTCAACGTCAAGCAAAACAAATGGAGGCAGGGATGAACCGTGTGGAGGCGTTCACCCGGAACCCAGCAACAGGGCAAGCAGCCGCCCCGCCTCCACATCGATGAAGAGGCAGTAGTTGAGGTAGAGAGGGAGGGTAGTAAGTTATATAGGGTCCTCGAGAGAGCCGTACACATCGGACGCGCGGTACAAGAACTGAAATTGCCACCCACACAGACAACCCGCATTGTGAAGAAGGGCAGCAGCGCCTCTTCAACCCTCAGGAAGGGGCTGAAAAAGAACAATTGTGGCTGTCACAACAAAAAGCCACCTCACCACAACTTCGTGAGACAGCGCCCAAATGGCACCAATCGAGAGCATCCTCTCGGCGGTATCACCGCCTTGGAACAAAACCTTATGGACACAGCAAGCTGCAGGTCACAACTACAACGACACCGTCGAAGGCCTCTCCACCACCGAGCAAACGGAAAGTGAGAGAGACAGGTTCCATTGCACGAAAGCCACCGCAGAATCCAGACCAGGTCGGGTAGGGCAATACTACCTTGCCCTCCAGGACACCTACACCACCGGAGGTCACAGGAAGGTCCCCATAGAAAGACATCATCCAAAAGGCAAACAACCCACCCGAGCCACTGCCTCTCTCACCCGTCTTATCATCCAGAATTTACTGTGAACGAGCGTCCAGGTACAGGTGCATCAAAGTAGGGACGAGAGACTGAAAAACAGCTTCTATCTCAAAGCCATCAGACTGTTAAACAGCCACCACTAACATTTAGTGGCGCTGCAAACATATCTGACTCAACTCCAGCCACTTTAATAATGGGAATTGATGGAAATGTATGTAAAAATGTATCACTAGCCACTTTAAACAATGCCACTTAATAATAGATTTACATACCCTAATTACTCATCTCATATGTATATGTATAACTGTACTCTATATCATCTACTGCATCTTGCCATCTTTATGTAATACATGTATCACTAGCACTTTAAACTATGCCACTTTATGTTATATACCCTACATTACTCATCTCATATGTATATACTGTACTCTATACCATCTACTGCATCTTGCCATATGCCGTTCTGTCTACATCATCACTTATTCATATTCTATTATCCCTTTACACATTGTGTGATGTGAATCACATTTTACAAATTGTCGCGGATGTGTGTATAAGGTAGTAGTTGTGGAATTGTTAGGTTAGATTACTCGTTGGTTATTACTGCATTGTCGGAACTAGAAGCACAAGCATTTCGCTACACTCGCATTGACATCTGCTAACCATGTGTATGTGACAAATAAAATTTGATTTGATTTGAAATACATGGTTTCCATGTGTTTGATGCCATTTCATTAGCTCCATTCCAGCCATTATTATGTGCAGTCTTCCCTTCAGCAGCCTCCTGTGAACTTGTTTAATGCCATGACTGGCGTTTCCCCTAAATCAGTCACCCATGCAATGTTGGGCTATTCATTTCCTAAACAGTCTGGTAAAACCAGACAATGTATAATCAATTATCTAACAAAAGTGTTTACAGTGTTAAACTATTTTCAATTTGATTCAGTCCACTGAGCATGCTACAGTTTGTGCAGGTTATCCAGCCAAATCAAGCCTGGCTGCAACAGTCCAAATAAAATCGATGCGACATTGATAGATTGATCTTGTGAGGCTAGAGCTCTGGGAGGTCGTGAGCAGATGTGACTGGGTAAGAGAGCCATGGGTTGGCTGGGTTTACACAGTGTGGGTGTACTGTGACAAGATGTCACCAACAGGACATTTCTTTCATGAAGTTCAGTTTTTGTAAAGGGAAAACCTTCGATTTTTCACTGTCATCCATGCTTTTATTTGCAAACTATGACACTTGAAATTAAGGATGATTAATATACAATTATATTACTATAGCATGGAACTAAATGGCATGTAAAATAATGCTAAACTATTTCAATTTAAAATCCCAAATGAAATCCCATGCACGGATGCTCCTCGTCTTCAGAAATGACTGCCAAAAAAGCAACCAAATAACCAGGGCTTTACAATGATGGTGAAACACAATTCCACAATTCCACAATTCACAATTCCTGACATTTAATCCTAGTAAAAATTCCCTGTCTTAGGTCAGTTAGGATCACCACTTTATCTTAAGAATGTGAAATGTCAGAATAATAGTAGAGAGAATTATTTATTTCAGCTTTTATTTATTTCATCACATTCCCAGTGGGTCAGAAGTTTACATACATTCAATTAGTATTTGGTAGCATTGCCTTGGGTCAAACGTTTCGGGTAGCCTTCCACAAGCTTCCCACAATAAGTTTTTGGCCCATTCCTCCTGACACAGCTGGTGTAACCGAGTCAGGTTTGTAGGACCTCCTTGCTCGCACATGATTTTTCAGTTCTGCCCACAAATTTCCTATGGGATTGAGGTCAGGGCTTTGTGATGGCCACTCCAATTCCTTGACTTTGTTGTCCTTAAGCCATTTTGCCACAACTTTGGAAGTATGCTTGGGGTCATTGTCCATGTGGAAGACCCATTTGAAACCAAGCTTTAACTTCCTGATGATGTCTTGAGATGTTGCTTCAATATATCCACATAATTTTCCAACCTCATGATGCCATCTATTTTGCACCAGTCCCTCCTGTAGCAAAGCACCCCCACAACGTGATGCTGCCACCCCCGTGCTTCACGGTTGGGATGGTGTTCTTTGCTTGCAAACCTCCCCCTTTTTCCTCCAAACAAAAGGATGGTCATTATGGCCAAACAGGTCTATTTTCGTTTCATCAGACCAGAGGACGTTTCTCCAAAAAGTACGATCTTTGTCCCCATCTGCATTTGCAAACAGTAGTCTGGCTTTTTTATGGCGGTTTTGGTGCAGTGGCGTCTTCCTTGCTGAGTGACCTTTCAGGTTATGTCGATAAAGGACTCGTTTTACTGTGGATATAGATAATTTTGTGCCCGTTTCCTCCACCCTCTTCACAAGGTCCTTTGCTGTTGTTCTGGGATTGATTTGCACTTTTTGGCACCAAAGTACGTTAATCTCTAGGAGACAGAACACGTCTCCTTCCTGAGCGGTATGACGGCTGCGTGGTCCTATGGTGTTTATACTTGCGTACTATTGTTTGTACAGATGAACATGGTACCTTCAGGCGTTTCGAAAATGCTCCCAAGGATGACCCAGACCTGTGGAGGTCGACAATTTCTATTCTGAGGTCTTGGCTGATTTCTTTTGATTTTCCCATGATATCAAGCAAAGAGGCGCTGAGGGAGGCCTTGAAATACATCCACAGGTACACCTCCTAACCGACTTGCCGAAACTATAATTTGTTAACAAGAAATCTGTGGAGCAGTTGAAAAACGAGTTTTAATGACTCCAACCTAAGAGTGTGTGTAAACTTCCGACTTCAACTGTACATCATATAGTCATCAGTGAAATTGCCTAAATATTCAGAGTTTTAATACTCATTAAATACTCAGAGATGCTGATGCTGTTGGTTGGGGTGACAAGATAAAGAATCAAGATGTCTTCTGACATGTCACTAGTCCTGCTGCTGCCAGAAGGTGCTATTATTCCTTGCGTCTTTTGGCATTTACCTATGGCCACTCTCCGCTGGGCGTAAAAATATAATGTTTCCGCGTTTAAGCGATTAGTGATGTACAGGTCAGCTGTTTGTTCACCCGCAATTGCTAATAACCCACCTGCAACTGCCTGACTAAATGTGATAAAGAGAAAGTCTGAAGCCCGCACCCGACCCAAACCCGCAAATATAAAAATGCTCTGTAGCTTACAGTCAGAGATTTTAGAACGATTTTTTGACAAGGGGGTGTGTGGGGTAAACAGWGGTGTAAAGTACTTTAAAGTACTACTTACTTAGTTTTTTGCAGTATCTGTACTTTACTTTGCAATTCATTACTTTTACTTCACTATATTCCCAATGAAAATAATGTACTTTTTACTCCATACATTTCCCCTTACACCCAAAAGTAGTCATTACATTTTGACAGGAAAATGGTCCAATTCCCGCACTTTTCAAGAGAACATCCCTGGTCATCCCTACTGCCTCTGATCTGGCGGACTACCTAAACACTAATGCTTCATTTGTAAATTAATGTCTGAGTGTTGGAGTGTGCCCCTGGCTATCCGTAAATAAAAAAATATTCACAAATTGTGCCATCTGGTTTGCATAATATAAGGAATTTGAAATTATTCATACTTTTACTTTTGATACTTAAGTATATTTTTGCAATTCCATGTACTTTTGATAATAGAGTATATTTAAAACCYAACACTTTWAMACTTTTKCTCTAGTATTTTACTGGATGACTTTCACTTTTACTTGAGTCATTTTCTATTAAGGTATCTTTACTTTTACTCAAGTATGACATTTGACTACTTTTTCCACCACTGGGGATAAATATATACACAGTTCCAGTCAACATTTTGGACACACCTAKTCATTCAAGGGTTTTTCTTTATTTTTACTATTTTCTACATTGTGGAATAATAGAGAAGACATCAAAACTATGAAATAACACATATGGAATCATGTAGTAACCAAAAAACCTTGTCACAACACAACTGATTGGCTCAAACGCATTAAGAAGGAAGGAAATTCCACAAATGAATGTTTAGCAAGGCAAACCTGTTCATTGAAAAGCATTCCAGATGACTACCTCATGTAGCTGGTTGAGAGAATGCCAAGAGTGTGCAAAGCTGTCATCAAGGCAAATGGTGGCTACTTGAAGAATCTCAAATAAAATATATATTTTGATTTGTTTAACACTTTTTCGGTTACTAGACATGTGTTGTTTCATAGTTTTTATGTCTTCACTATTATTCTTCAATGTCGAAAATAGTAAAAAAATAAAATAAAGAAAACCCCTTGAATGAGAATCCCTTGAATGTGTCCAAACTTTTGACTGGTACTGTTTTATATTAAGTAATTTATACTGAACAAACATATAAATGCAACATGTAAAGTAATGGTGGCATGTTTCATGAGCTGAAATAAAAGATCCGAAATTGTCCATACTTACAAAACATTTTTGTGCACAATGTGTTTACATCCCTGTTAGTGAGCATTCCTCCTTTGCCAAGACAATCCAACTGACAAGTGTGACATATCAAGAAGCGGATTAAACAGCATGATCATTACACAGGTGCACCTTGTGCTGGGGACAATAAAATACTATTCTAAAATATGTAGTTTTGTCACAACACAATGCCACAGATGTCTCAAGTTCTGAGGGAGCATGCAATTGGCATCCTGACTGCCAGAATGTCCATCTGAGCTTTTGCCAGAGAATGTAATGTTAATTTCTGTACCATAAGCCACTTCCAATGTCGTTTTAGAGAACTTGGCAGTACGTCCAACCGGCCTGACAACTGCAGACCACGTGTACGGCATCGTGTGGGCGAGCTGTCAACGTTGTGAACAGAGTGCTCCACGGTGGCTTATGGTATGCGCAGGCATAAGCTACTGACAATAAACACAATTGCATTTTATCGATGGCAATTTGAATGCACAGAGATACAGTGATGAGATCCTGAAGCCCATTGTCGTGCCATTCATCCATTGCCTCATGTTTCAGCATGATAATGCACGGCCCCATGTCGCAAGGATCTGTACACAGTTCCTGGAAGCTGGAAATGTCCCAGTTCATCCATGGCCTGCATACTCACCAGACATGTCACCCTTTGAGCATGTTTTGGATGCTCTGGATCGACATCTACAACAGTGTGTTCCAGTTCCGCCAATATCAAACAACTTCGCACAGCCATTGAAGAGTGGGACAACATTCCACAGGCCACAATCAACAGCCTGATCAACTCTATGTGAAGATGTGTCACACTGCATGAGGCAAATGGTGGTCACACCAGATACTGACCGGTTTTCTGATCCACGGGGCAACAGATGCACGTCTATTCCCAGTCATGTGAAATCCATTAGATTAGGGCCTAATTAATATATTTAAACTGACTGATTTCCTTATATGAAGGGTAAATCAGTAAAATCTTTGAATTTGTTGTATGTTGCATTTATATTTTTGTTTAGTATAGTTATCTCTAGCTGTCAAACAGTAATGTTAGCTAGCTCGCTCAGGGTGCGTGTGTAGCTCTCCGGTAGTAATAGACAAAGTAACTCACACACTCAAACCTCATACACACGCAGACTCACACTGATTGTACATAATATTAGGAACACCTTATCTTTTGTCTTACCCATTCACCCTCTGAATGGCACATATACACAATCCATGTCTCACTGATTGAAATGGATTTAACAAGGGATCATAGCTTTGAACTGGATTCACTGGGTCAGTCTATGTCATGGAAAGCGCAGGTGTTCCTAATGTTTTGTGCACTCAGTTTGTGTGTATATAGATATCTCTCTCTCTGACACACATACTCACAAACACATCCAACGTTGCGAGAAGGAGGTAGCTGCAACCCAATATTGGCGACCGAAGTGTGGGTGTGTCGAAAGGAAAGGAGTGGGTGTGTGGAAAGCACTCTGCTATAGGTTACACCAAAGACAGAAGAGTATGGTTTAGAAACTGTGTTGTCAGACGGTTTTCATTGAGCAGTGTTGTTTATTTATTTTTCGTCTCTTACCACGCCGCTACCGTACATTTGAGCTACAGTACCGTGAGAGTTTGGACTTTTGTTTTGAAGCCASAGGATGAGTCTTGAGTCGGATTTCACTGTTATAAACAAATAATTTTACATTCAGTTTATTTTTCATAAAAATGATTGATGATGGGTGTACTGTTGCTTTATGGGTTGTATGCGTGTGCTTACTGTGACTATCACCCTGATATTGGCTACTAGGTAGCTACTTCCCACGCCGTTGCCGGACAGTAGTGCTTGTCAAGCAGGAGCGAAGGGCACTGTGTCCCGGTGTCGTTCATGCCCTTCCTATTGAGTAGTAGACTATGTATGTATCAAGGTGACATCTAGATGGTTATTGTAAGCGCTGCGTTAATCGAATCCGGTATCAGGATAAATAAAAAGCAAGGTCTGCTAACTTTCTTTAATTATGTTTAATTAACGCAAGCAATAAATGGCAAATGCAATTTTCGTATATACGGGTTCACTGTATCACCGCGCAGGGTTGAACAGGGAACTCTGAAACAACAGTTATTATACTATGACAGCCATCTGTTGGCCTATCACAGTAGAGGCTGAGCGTGGTTTAAACTTTGCTCAGCCTATCGCTGGCACTCAGACTTGTCCCAGTCTCTTGGTGCTCTCCGGTGTCCGCATCTGGTCTTTGGGTAGATTAGATCTGTCTTGTTCCGCTCCCCAGATGCTACACTCAAACAGTTCCTAATATGGTATTGTCCAGTGTCCTACCCTCCCTGGTTGGCCTGGAGATATGCACCCCTCCCCTCTCCAGATTGACCACAGCTTTTGTAGCAAGTCACTCTATGTTGCTCAGTCTTTACACACATACACACACACACATCTGCATTGTTTGTGTGTGTGTGTAACAAAACAATATTCATCTTCAAACAATATGGTAGCGGGCCATAATGCATAAACATAAATCCTAACATTATTAATATTAGTTATTTCTTGTGTAGGCTGCTATCAACGATATGTATAACTAACACAAGATACTTCATCTGTGTCGTTTAGAGTGGGAGGAAATTAAGAATAGTGGGCAGAACAAGCAAGGAGGTGGGCAAAGCCAAGTACAAGCTAGTGAGATCCTATTGGCGCGTTGTAGCATGTATTTGCATATTTCCGTCAGGCACTTCACAAAGGAGGCATTCCCTATGTGCACAAACTCAATTCTACCTTGCACTCCTAAACAACACATTTATCTTTTACTTTGGCAAAGTGCCAAGTCTATAAAACTTAATGCACTGTGTTTGTTTTGGTAACAGAAACATGTATTGAGATCAGATGTTTCATCGATGACAACATTTGCAGAATGTCGGCCCAGTTTCACCTTGTTCCATCCTCTCCCACTACCTGCGTTTGGACTTCCTCAACACCACATGTGGTGGTGAGAAAACATTCTAAATGGATGCTTCAGCTTTATAGCCGCTGTGACGTGTCTGGGTTACCCATTCTGGCTGTGCTGCTATCTTACATTAAATAAAAAATGGCCACGTTACCTACCGCCGGCGACAAGACCGTGATACCCAGTAGGAAGCAGGCAACGTCAACCAAAACGGTCTTGAGTGGCAACAAATCTGCCCACTTAGCTGATTCACTTTCCATAAACCCACTCCTTTTGACACACCCACTCACACATACCCCGGTTGTCATATTGGGCTGCAGCTACCCATACTTGAGCGAGAAACACACTTTTCATGCCACTTCAATACCGATGTGACATTTTCGTAGCAGATTAGGAGACTGAGGTTAAGGTTAGGAAAAGAGTTTGGGAAAAAGCTCTCCTAATCTGCTATGAAAATCACTTTGTATCAAAGTGTGCTGAAAAGATTGTGCCCCACACTTGAATGCTGTTGTCCCATGTACAGTTGAAGTCGAAAGTTTACATACACTTAGGTTGGAGTCATTAAAACTCGTTTTTCAACCACTCCACAAATTTCTTGTTAACAAACTATAGTTTTGGCAAGTCGGTTAGGACATCTACTTTGTACTTGACACAAGTAATTTTTCCAACAATTGCTTACAGACCGATTATTTCACTTAAAATTCACTGTATCAAAATTCCAGTGGGTCAGAAGTTTACATACACTAAGTTGACTGTGCCTTTAAACAGCTTGGAAAATGTCAGAAAATTATGTCATGGATTTAAAATCTTCTGATAGGCTAATTGACATTATTTGAGTCAATTGGAGGTGTATCTGTGGATGTATTTCAAGGCCTACCTACAAACTCAGTGCCTCTTTGCTTAACATCATGGGAAAATCAAAAGAAATCAGCCAAGACCTCAGGAAAACAATTGTAGACCTCCACAAGTCTGGTTCATCCTTGGGAGCAATTTCCAAACGCCTGAAGGTACCATGTTCATCTGTACAAACAATAGTACGCAAGTATAAACACCATGGGACCACTCAGCCGTCATACCGCTCAGGAAGGAGATGCGGTCTGTCTCCTAAAGGTGAACGTACTTTGGTGCGAAAAGTACAAATCAATATCAGAACAACAGCAAAGGACCTTGTGAAGATGATGGAGGAAACAGGTACGAAAGTATCTATATCCACAGTAAAACAAGTACTATATCGACATGACCTGAAAGGCCGCTCAGCAAGGAAGAAGCCACTGCTCCAAAACCGCCATAAAAAAGCCAGACTACATTTTGCAACTGCACATGGGGACAAAGATTGTACTTTTTGGAGAAATGTCCTGTGGTCTGATAAAACAAAAATAGAACTGTTTGGCAATAATGACCATCGTTATGTTTGGGTAAAAAAAGGGGGAGGCTTGCAAGCCGAAGAACACCATTCCAACCGTGAAGCATGGGGGTGGCAGCATCATGTTGTGGGAGTGCTTTGCTGCAGGAGGGACTGGTGCACTTCACAAAATAGATGGCATCATGTGGCAGGAAAAATATGTGGATATATTGACGCAACATCTCAAGACATCAGTCAGGAAGTTAAAGCTTGGTCGCAAATGGGTCTTCCAAATGGACAATGACCCCAAGTTGTGGCAAAATGGCTTAACGACAACAAAGTCAAGGTATTGGAGTGGCCATCACAAAGCCCTGACCTCAACCCCATAGAAAATATGTAGGCAGAACTGAAAAAGCGTGTGCGAGCAAGGAGGCCTACAAACCTGACTCGGTTACACCAGCTGTGTCAGGAGGAATGGGCCAAAAACTTATTGTGGGAAGCTTGTGGAAGGCTACCCGAAACATTTGACCCAAGGCAATGCTACCAAATACTAATTGAATGTATGTAAACTTCTGACCCACTGGGAATGTGATGAAAGAAATAAAAGCTGAAATAAATAATTCTCTCTACTATTATTCTGACATTTCACATTCTTAAGATAAAGTGGTGATCCTAACTGACCTAAGACAGGGAATTTTTACTAGGATTAAATGTCAGGAATTGTGAAAAACTGAGTTTAAATGTATTTGGCTAAGGTGTATGTAATCTTCCGACTTCAACTGTTTATAAAGACATTAAACGCTGGGCCGTTTCTTTACCGTTTTTCACACTGCGTATTCATATACTGTATTCTTCACATTGCTCATTCTAATAGTTTTTATTTAACTAGGCAAGTCATTTAAGAACAAATTCTTATTTACAATGACGGCCTAACCCGGCCGTGATTGGGAGTCCCATAGGGCAATCGGAATCGAACCCATAGTGACTGTCTGTAGTGACGCATCTAGCACTGAGCATTGCCTTAGACTGCTGCGCCACTCGGGAGCCCCATAATATACTGTATCTACTACTGTACATTGCATTTTGTTAGCAACACTGGATTCTTGACATAGCTCACTGTAATATATCTAATGCTGTATGTTACATATCATTATTTAGACATTTATTTTTGGTTTATATACAGTTCCTTCAGAAAGTATTCAGACCCCTTGACTTTTTCCACTTCGTTAGGTTACAGCCTTATTCCAAAATAGATTCAATCGTTTTTTCCCCCTCAATCTACACACAATACCCCATAATGACAAAGCAAAAACAGGTTTAGAAATTTTTGCTGATTTATTTTTTTTAATAAAACTGAAATATCACATTTACATAAGTATTCAGACCCTTTACTCAGTACTTTGTTGAAGCACCTTTGGCAGTGGTTACAGCATCAAATCAAATTGTATTTGTCACATGCGCCGAATACAACATGTGTGACGCTTGGCATTCAGGCCAAAGAGTTCAATCTTGGTTTCATCAGCCCAGGTAATCTTGTTTCTCATGGTCTGAGTGTCTTTAGGTGCCTTTTGGCAAACTCCAAGCGGGCTGTCGTGTGCCTTTTACTGAGGAGAGGCTTCCATCTGGCCACTGTACCATAAGGCCTGATTGGTGGAATGCTGCAGAGATGGTTGTCCTTCTGGAAGGTTCTCCCATCTCCACAGAAGAACTCTCGAGCTCTGTCAGAGTGCCCATCGGGATCTTGGTCACCTCGCTGACCAATGCCCTTCTCCCCCGATTGCTCAGAAACATCTCATGGATGATCAAAGGAAACAGGATGCACCTAAGCTCAATTTCGCTCTCATAGCAAAGGGTCTGAATATCTGTTTTTAATTTTTAATAGATTTGCTCAAATTTCTAAAAACCTGTTTTTGCTTTATCATTATAAAGTATTGTGTGTAGATTGCTGAGGATTTGTATTTATTTAATCAATTTTAGAATAAGGCTGTAACGTAACAACATGTGGAAAAACTCAAGGGGTCTGAATACTTTCCGAAGGCACTGAATGCATAGATTGCATATTGATTACGATGACCACGTTTACATGCACACCTATATCCCGTTAAATACAGGATCCTCAAGTATTCTGTTTTTGAGTTGACGCATATTAAAACATCATATCCTGTTTTCAATAACCTGAAAAAGCTTCTATTGCAGTTATGACAAACCCTGGATAAGATGCCTAGGATAAACTTATATTAGATGGGATTCTGTGGCATGTAAACATCTTATCCCGTTTACTGTTGTTTTTTGCAGTCGTCGCAGGCTCAGTTTTGCATATCATGGGGGTTTGGTAGGGGTTCAATTTCACGCCATATGTATTGAATTCAAAATAAAATAAATCATGAACATGAAAAATAAAATTCAGAATGTAAACACTATATTTTTGAGGACGGGTGAAATAATGGATGTTGAAATCAAAAACCAAACAACTGAAAGCAAAATGTATAGAATTGAAGAGCCAGTGACACATCAAATCATTGATTGGGTTAAGACAAACCGTCACTCCAAAACTAGCGGACCAATGGAGACTCATTGTCTACGCCTCCCTCTAAACCCCGCCCTTCACGGAAAAATAATGCCAAAACCCGCAATTGAAAAGACTGGCAGTGAAAGCAAAGAAACATACATCGAAACGAAAGATACGAGAGATACGAGAGTAGGGTAACAAAAAGGTAGTACATGCAGGCAAGAGTGTAGGCAAAATGTATTCAATAGGATTGGTTGCTGGGAAGTTTAACCGAAAAAGATTTTTGCATTTGTTTTCAAATTAAAAATATATAATTTGTCATAGAGTTTTGCTCTCGCTTTAAAATTATTTGCTTACAAGTATTGCTTTTGACGTCTTATTCTTGTTTACAATTCTATAGATTTTGCTTTCAATTGTTTGGTTTTTGATTTCAACATCCATTATTTCACCCATCCTTGAAAATATAATGTTTACATTCTCTACTTTATTTTTCATGTTCATGATTTATTTCAATTTTTTTTTCTTTTTTTTTTTAAATTATTATTTTTTTATTTTTTTAAATCCCTTTTCTCCCCAATTTTCGTGGTATCCAAT
This sequence comes from Salvelinus sp. IW2-2015, assembly GCF_002910315.2. Lineage (NCBI taxonomy): Eukaryota > Metazoa > Chordata > Actinopteri > Salmoniformes > Salmonidae > Salvelinus > Salvelinus sp. IW2-2015. The sequence goes on from NC_036860.1 coordinate 5,075,648, forward strand.
CGCTAGTAATTACTATCTTGTCTCATCGCTACAACTCCCGTACGGGCTCGGGAGAGACGAAGGTCGAAAGCCATGCGTCCTCCGAAGCACAACCCAACCTAGCCGTACTGCTTCTTAACACAGCGCGCATCCAACCCGGAAGCCAGCCGCACCAATGTGTCGGAGGAAACACCGTGCACCCGCCCCCCTCGGTTAGCGCGCACTGCGCCCGGCCCGCCACAGGAGTCGCTGGAGCGCGATGAGACAAGGATATCCCTACCGGCCAAACCCTCCCTAACCCGGACGACGCTAAGCCAATTGTGCGTCGCCCCACGGACCTCCCGGTCGCGGCCGGCTGCGACAGAGCCTGGGCGCGAACCCAGAGACTCTGGTGGCGTAGCTAGCACTGCGATGCAGTGCTCTAGACCACTGCGCCACCCGGGAGGCCCGTTCATGATTTATTTCATTTTGAATTCAATACATATGGCGTGAAATTGAACCCATAGTTTTGTGATGTTTTCATCTGATTGTCAAACAAATCACTTCAAAAAGCACCCTACCTGCGCAGTTCCATCCACCATAATAATTCCATAATAATTCATTTAGCTGACACATTGAAATACTGTCTGCTTGCATAACAATGTCAAAGATATCACATTACACATGCATTGCTATTTTCTCAAGAGATGCATCAAGAAATAAATAATTTCTCCACTCCTGTTCCCGAGACAATTCATTAAGAAATTCATAATTCTGCCTGAGTTATATTATATTAAGCTATAGTACATGTGAGAGGTTGTAGGCATACAGTCAGTGTCCATATCAGTTACTATTCCATTTAATCCTTATGAATTTAAAGGAGGAATATTCATGGTTACAGGGATACTTTTGATCGGGATATCAAAGGTGCATGTAAAGAGCTTATCCAGAATAATACTGGGATATGAGCTACTATCCATAATACTGTGCGCATATAAACGTGGTTATATTGGGGTTGTTAGTAGGCATGCGCGATATATCAGTGAACATATCGGAATCGGACGATATTAGCTAAAAATGCCAACATAGGTATCGGCCTGGTTTCTAGTTCAACGCCGATGATAAAAAACGATGTCATACCTATATAACATGCATACCTATATAACGTAGGTACATGACGTAATGATGCCACCTAAAATTTTGCGCTACACGTGCAACACAGCATTCCTAACCTAGCCCACAATGTCTGCTGTGTGGATCAAGCATTTGAAAGAGTAAAAACATTTCAGCGAGACAACTCAAAGGCGAAATCCATTCAATTCAAGATAATGGAATTCATTGCCCTTGACAATCAACCGTTCTCTATCGTGGGTGATGTTGGCTTTTGCCGACTGGTCGAGCACCGGTACCACACTACCAAGTGCGCTATTTTTCAGATGTTGCCCTCTCGGTGTTACACAATAATAGCATCACTGCTATTAGCCTCACAACATACAGACTATGGAATGCCGTTTGGGTCTTTGCGTGTCAAAAAAGACACAGTAGCACTGTCAAAGCTGTACAAAAAAGTCTGCAAACATGCAAACACCGGCCACGAACGATGTGTTTACAATACCGCGTTGGTAATAAAGCATCATTTGTTCGACCGAAACTTCTGTGGAAGCTAGCTTTAGCTTGGTACCTAGCTAGCACCAATACAACCAGCCTGAAAACAATGACCAGTAGAAACTGCAGTCATTTTCATTATTCTTAGCAGTGATTTGGGAATCCTTGTAATAGCTAGGTTACCACTTGTTGTTCGCCTATTGAAATTGAACTTCAGTTCATGAAAATAAATAGCTAGCCAGCTACTTAATTAACCCTGTTGCCCAAAGCTAACGTTCTAAGCAGCCAGCTAGCTTCAATTCTGGCTAGTGAGCCTCGACCGGACCGGGTTATGTGTTGTGAAGCTACCCACAATAAGGATTAGGCACAATAGTGGAATTTAAAGTTTGCCATCAAAATAAAAGTTACTTTTTTCACAGAAAAAGCAGATATCATCAATAGCCACAAATTTGGATATCATAGAATTACATGGATATATCTTATGTAAAATGTTGAAGTGCACTTCCTTAACTTTGTTTGGTATACAATATTTGTAAGGCCTTAACCATGCATTTTTCCAGACAATGTCAGGAATAAGCATGTTCCAGAAAAACTTTCCTCTCGGTATAAGTTGGTTTTGTGAATGAAGAATTTGTCTTATATATTGATTACAACAAGATCTCTCAAGTAAGCCCATGCCTTCCAATCTGAGTTCTGGATAAACTTTGTGATCATTACCAAAGCTAAGATGAGTTTTCATTAGTGTAGTTAGACCACTGAGAACGGCTTTGATCACAGAAATAAACTCTCTGAAAGGTATTGGAAACTCTTTCAATGTTATACATTGTTCATATGTGAGAATATTACCCTTGTTGAAAACATCTAGAACAAAGTCAATATTCCTCTCATGCRAGCTGGGGTAGAACAATGACTTATTCCTTACAGTTATGTCTGAATTATTCCACAAAAGAGCTTTATGTGGGGAAAAATTGTGCAGGAAACATATTTTCCAGGCCATTAAAGCTTGTTGGTGAAACCTAGCCAATTTAGCAGGTAATCTTTCAGGAATATAATTACATTTCAGTAAAAATTGAAAACCTCCCAACTTATTAATTGGAATGAAATACCATATTGAATCAGTATTGATCAAACATCTTTTAAACCAGTTTATCTTGAAAGTGTTATTTATGTCAACAAAATCCAACACTTCTAGATCGCGTTCAGCTCTTTTGTTAGAAAGGACTGACTTTTTTTGTTTGTGAAACTTATTTTCCAGATGAAGTCAAGAAAGGTCTTATTGATCTCTTTACAAGTAGCAGGATTTACACATAACGATAATGAGGGGTACACAAAATGAGACAGTCCCTCTGCCTTGGACAGAAGTACTCTCCCAAGTATAGAAAGATCTCTTTGTTGCCAATTATGAAATATATTTTTGGTTCTCAAAATTTTAGGAGAGAAATTCCAATGTTGTCTGACTAAGTGTTTTTTTGACAGATGTATTCCTAAATATTTAACACAGTCCTTTACAGGAATATTTTCTATTTCTTTATCATCAGAGTCAAATAAACATCAGATTTCACATTTAGAAACATTCAGTTTTAATCCTGATGCAATAGAAAATGCAGTTATAGCATCTTTGTCTCTTAAGAAAAGAGTAGTATCATCAGCCAGTTGGGAAATTTTGATTTCTTTGTTAAAAATGGTTAAGCCATACAAATTTACATTATTCAGAATATCTAGAGATAGAAGTTCCACCACCAAAATTAATAAAAATGGCGAAATTGGGCATCCCTGTCGTACACTTCTGTTGATACTGAATCTTTTTTGAAGTATTAAGGTTTAGTAACACAGAACTATTTATATCTTTTGTAAAACATGCAAATTACTTTGATAAAATGTTCACCAAATCCAAAAAGTTTAAGAGACCTAAAGAGAAATTAATGTTCAATTGTGTCAAAGGCTTTACAGAAGTAAAAAAATAAGACAACCACATCTGAGTCAATTGCATCTGAATAATCTATAAGGTCCAAGACTAAACGAATGTTAGAGCCCTTCATAAATCCTGTTTGAGTCTCATTTATAATGGTATCTATTCCTTTCTTTAATCTTTTGGCATAAACCAAAATATTTAATAAAGTAATTGGTCTCCAATTGTCAGTGAGAGAAGGGTCTTTATCGGGCTTCGGAATCAATGAAATAAGGCCCGGTTTCATAGTGGAGACCATTTCCCCACTTTTAATGCAATCTTGAAACATATAAAACATTGGGTCTTCTAGTAACTCCCAAAACTGTCTATAGAATTCAACTGACAGGCCATCAGGGCCAGGTGATTTCCCTTTTTTTCATTGAATTCAGAGCCTCTCTAATTCCTTCAATTGACACAGGTGAATAGCAAACTGAGTGGAAATCATCCTCAATTACAGGGACATAATTCTGAATGTGGCAAATGTAGCTTTCACAACCATCTTCCTGAAATTGAAAGCTGTAAAGGTTTTCATAAAAGGAATTGACAAATTATGATATTGTAATGGGATCTTTGCATAAAACATCGTTAATTTTGAGTGCAGTTATAGATTTTCTTTTGTAGTTTCTCTTTTCAAGTGCAAAAAAGTAACTAGTGTTTCTTTCCCCCTCTTCAATCCATTTTGCTCTTGACCTTACAAAGGCACCCTTTGCCAGATCCGTGTAAAGCTGTTCTAATTCTAGTTGTAAAGACATGAATACAGACTCCTCTTCTTCAGATAGATTATCTTTCTTTAGAAAACTGTCAAGCTTGCTCATCGTCTCTTTTTCTCTAAGGATCTTTAATTGCATCAGCTCTTGCTGGCCTGCTGCTGACGTCACTCACAACGCACTTTTGCTGCCAGGCACGTGTGCTGTGACTGAGTGTGTGACAGAGAAAATCGTTTTTGTGTCATTTAGAGGGAAAATGCGTGCATTTTAGAAGTTTCAAAAGTTGCTAAAAGTTCTAAATAACATTTTGAAAGTAGCTAAATTTGTTGCTAGGTGCTGATTGAAAAAAAAAGTTGCCAGGGTAGTCTGAAAAGTTGCTAAATCTAGCAACAAAATTGCTAAGTTAGCATCACTGCTTCTACTTGTCAAAAGTTAGCTAGCTAGCTTTGTTTAAGCGGGTTGTACGTGAGACTTGCACGCAGTGTTGCCAACAAATTTTCAGGGGAAGTTGCTAGAGGCAGGTCGATTTGTTGCTAAAAGTTGCTAAATGACGTTATTACGTAATAACGTAAAGCTGTGTCATTATGTAGAATACGCAATAACGTTACTCAAATTGACTGGCCATCTCGGCGAAAAATATGATTTGACATTTGTTAGTTTAGATTTGTTTGTTTATTATCATATATTTTTATTTCTAAAAGTAATATAAACACAACATATTTTATATGATCACATATTTGTATTTTTTAAACACAACACATTGAATTATTGAACAATTACACATTATTGAACAATTACATTTTATTTATTTTCTTTTTAACTAGTAAACCTACACATTCTGAACAAATATAGTTTAAAGCAGTGTATTGGTAGTTAGTTAACATGCTACCTAACTGATCAACAATTATAGGTACAGGCTAATAACAGGGTATATATGCTATCTTATTGAACAAGGAACTTAACTCAAATAATGATGTGTGCGCTAGGCATCACCCTCCAGCTCTCTCCAGGTTGCTGTGCTGCTTGGCTGGCTAGCTGCTCAATGGTTTCCTCCAGATATTGCCACTGTTCTCGCACACACTGCAGTACACACTGCCACCATCAGCTGTGTGTCTCCGCCAGTTCCAGAAAGTCCACTCCTTGCATACGTACTGTAAATATGATGAATCATAGATTGGCACGCAAATCCTCTTCATCTTCACTGTCCAACTGCATTGTCACGGAGCTGGAACCAGCAGTAGAGGACGGAGTGGCCTTAAAGCTGTATGCTGCTGTGGTGCCAAACTGCTGCAGATCTTCACTTGGTAGTTTATGCTGGTAACAGATATCACCAGCCAGCTTCAGTCCATACCGCACCAGGAGTATGGAGTTGAGAGTGTGCAGTGACATTCTATTTCTTTAACTTTGACTTGACCACACTCATTTGGCTGAACAGCCGTTCAACCTCCGCATTTGAGTGTGGCAAGGAGAGGGCAGCGAGTGTAGCTTTGCACAGTTCTTCAAATGGATTTGACCCGGAAGAGTCCGTGTAGTTATTGACTTCACTCCAAAACTCGACTGTATTTTCAGTTGAGTCCCACCTAAACAGATGGATGTTTCTCCATTGGGAAACAATTTTATCAATTGTTTGGGGCTGGTATCCCAGTAGCTCAGCTACTTTAATAATTTCAATGGTGCCTTTATTGTGCGTTTCCTTAACACTGAACAAGGCCATGTTTTTGCAAGGCTTCAAGGTTGTCTGGGAGCTTTGCTTGCAGCTCCTTGCTTAAAGCAACAATGTAGTTGATGCACTGTCTCCGAATGCCCTTTTTGTCCTCTGGCGCAAGACTGAGTTGGTACACCGTGCTCTCGAAAAGGTACCCAGCGGTATGGTGATGGACTGAGATGTCCATCAATGGCATCCTTCAGACATCAATTTTGCCATATGGTTGACTACTCTGCTGCAAATTGATGTTAAGAGGTGTACCAGATTGTCCAAAAGCTTGACAGGATCTGTATGCTCTCCCTCCAAATGACTTCACGCAACTTGTACATCGGACAGGATTGTTTTCAAGAATGTCAGGTAAACATAGTGGGTCTTGTCCATGTACATTTAGCAACGCTCACTGGCCTTGGTCAACTCAAAGTGGAGTTTCAGTTCTTCCCACTGGCTCAATATACGAGTTACCGCAGGCTCAATCGATAGCCAATGTGTGGCACACACTTTGGTGATCTGCAGGGGTTTCTGGACACAATATAATGGTGGCATACACTGCTTTGTACGCCCGCGCCTTTTGGGGAAATCGAAAACCAGTTGTAGGTTTCCCTGATTAAGTATCTCAACACTCCTAGGGATGGTTTCTTTGGATGCTGCACTGACAGCCAATTGTAAAGAATGGCACACACAGAGGATGAATACCAAATTGGGCAATGCACATTCTTCCTTGAAATCTTGTGCACCCTGTTGTGCACCTCAGTCATCACAGACGCATTATCAGTGCCAATACCCTGAAGATTCTCTTTTTTAAGGTTACACTTCTCAAGAAAATCAACTACCGCCGTTTGCTATTGATTCTGGCATCACCACCCCCCCCCCCCCCCCCCCCTTCTCCAATTCATCCAGACCAAGAAATGTGGACACAACGGTTCTTTTTTTAGCATTGAAATACCGAATCACCACACCCAGGTATTTCGAGACACTGACATCAGTGGACTCATCCAAAAGGAGACTGAACTTCTCATCCCCCACATCTGATGTTACTCTTTTGAGAAAATAAGGAGCCAGTACTCCCATAATCATTTCTGTGCACCTGGTGCGGTGCATTTGGAAGTTTGTTGCTGCCACAGAATCTGAAAAGGCAGCTTTGCAAGCCATACCTAAATGGTCGCATGCTAGCAGCAAACAATGGCCATTGCCATAGTAGCTTCTGCTCTTTTGCAGTTATCCACTTTCTTAACCAACTGTGGTAATGTAGACTGCGTTGTGGGGTTGTACGGTTTTGATTTATTTATATGCTTTACTGTAAAAACAATGTTTTTTGATGTCATACATTTTTACAAGCATATCTGATTTGCAGTACGCACAGTATGCCCAACAATCATCCCCAATTACTGGCTTCAGCCACCCTTTAAATTCAGGTACAGACTCCCACTCTTTTCTGTACTTCTGGCTGTACAATTTTGATTGAGACATGTTGATTGATGTTGTAAGTTCTGTTCAAGATCAAACATTTGTGACCATCTATATTCATTGGGTTTGTCTCGTCGAACGCATACTACTGCTGCTGCAGTCAGCCAACAACAATGATTTGCAATTTGCTGAAATTGCTGCTGGCCTGCTGCTGCTTGTGCACGAGCTGAGCGCATGCTGCTGACGTCACTCACAATGCACTTTTGCAGCCAGGCACGTGTGTTGTGACTGAGTGTGTGACAGAGAAAAATCGTTTTTGTGTCATTTAGAGGAAAAATGCATTTTAGCGTTTGAGTCACGATTCAAAAGTTGCTAAAAGTTCCAAATACATTTTTTTAAGTAGCTAAATTTGTTGCTAGGTGCTGTTTGAAAAAACTCTAAAAACTTGCTAAATCTAGCAACAAAATTGCTAAATTGGCATCACTGCTTGCACGAGCCTACCACTTACTCTGTAGTTACGTTTACGGTGTTTCTGGAAAACCACTACGCTGACAGACACAGCAAACCTTTTTGCCACAGCTCGCATTGATGTGCCATCCTGGATGAACTGCACTACCTGAGCCACTTGTGTGGGTTGTAGACTCCGTCTCATGCTACCACTAGAGTGAYAGCACCGCCAGCATTCAAAAGTGACCAAAACATCAGCCAGGAAGCATAGGAACTGAGAAGTGGTCTGTGGTCACCACCTGCAGAATCACTCCTTTTTTGGGGGTGTCTTGCTAATTGCCTATAATTTCCACCTTTTGTCTATTCCATTTGCACAACAGCATGTGAAATTTATTGTCAATCAGTGTTGCTTCCTAAGTGGACAGTTTGATTTCACAGAAGTGTGATTGACTTGGAGTTACATTGTGTTGTTTAAGTGTTCCCTTTATTTTTTTGAGCAGTGTATAATGTTTTCATACCCTACATTACTCATCTCATATGTATATACTGTACTCTATACCATCTACTGCATCTTGCCTATGCCGTTCGGGCATCACTTATTCATATATTTTTATGTACATATTCGTATTCATTCCTTTACACTTGTGTGTATAAGGTAGTTGTTGTGAAATTGTTAGGTTATATTACTTGTTAGATATTACTGCATGGTCGTAAACTAGAAGCACAAGAATTTCACTCCACTCGCATTAACATCTGCTAACCATGTGTATGTGACAAATAKATTTGACTTGATATTGATCATTAACGTAAACTCGTACAATTGCCCTTATTTTAGCGCCCCAAAAACGTAATACTTCCAGATCAACTGTAATGTCAATACCATTGTAAAGCACAATTTCTCCCCTTTCCAACATTATCAATTACATGACCTAAACGCAGCCCGTTTCTGCATAATTGAAGCAGGCAATGAGCCCCGTCGGGTCTTTTTAAAAATGGTGGGTGGGGAAGCGAAACTAATGCGTGATGGTGAGAAGGAGAGATGTGTGGGAGAATTGCTTTTTTTCACTCAATCTGTCCAACTTATCGCCTCTAACATGTAAATAAAACACTATAAAGAGTTCATATAATGTGTCATTACATACCTATTTGAATGTTTGTGTCGAATTTGAAATCGGGTTTTAGGGCGGTGCTAAAGTGATCTTAGAAGTAAACAGCGGCTTTGAGAATGATGATCGCATGCAATGATGATGCAAAAAAATACTAGGTATCCCCCTTACTCCGTCACTGTCCATTTCTTGTTTTTAAACGATGAGAAAAGTGCTACACCTGGTGGAGAGAGATTGTAAGACAGAAATAGGTAACTGATGGTCCGTTTTTTCAACTTTTCTCCAATACTATAGAGCCATTACCATGTCGATCAACGCTTGAATAGAAAACTAGTTCACACCCTCGATTTTGAAGTCAACACAGTCCCATTAGTTTTCTTTGTAGCCTCGTTTGAATGTTGCGGACTTTTGTACGGAATGGGGTGAGTTTCTGAAATTAGTGATTTCTTGTTTTTTATTATTTGTGTAGCGGTTTGACATTTTTGCTTGACGATTATGCGCTAGTAACACAAGCATTTCGCTGCATCCACAATAACATCTGCTACTGTGTAAGGCAACGCGACCAATAAACTTTGATTGGGCTAGTCAGTTATTGTTAGCCAACCAGCAGTAACAACATGTCAGCAAATGTTCCGAACAAAATAGACCAGCACAGCGTATAGCAAAAACAATATATATATAATATACAACACATATATTAAATTTCAAACAACAGCATCCCCACTCACCAGGCAAGTCAGTCGTTGCTCTGTTTTGTTAATGCTGGTACCTTTTACTTCTGTCAAAAGTTAGCTAGCTAGCTTTGTTTACGCGGGTTGAACGTGAGACTTGCACGGGCCTACKTCTTCCTCTGTAGTTACGTTTACTGTGTTTCTGGAATACTATCTTGAAGCCAAGGTGCTACCGCCCCCAGGCGGACTGGTAGACCAAAAGTGTCTCAAGCAAAAAGGCAAACATAGTGCAGTAGCTATTGTTTAGATTGGAAACTATGTGGCTCGGTGTTCCATGTATTTATCTGAAACTGGACTTCCCGGCAATAGATCAAGTTGCAAAAAGATTGCAATATTATTAAGTTGTCATTGATGGAATTCGAAGTTGGTAATCAACCATAAAACAAAAACAAAGCGTACGTGCGATATGGTCATACAAGGAAGGGGGCGAACTTCCCATGAAAGGTGTGTCCTATTGGATCTGTAATTTCCAGTAAGCAATTCGTAGTTGTCAAAACAGCAGCTCTTTCTATTTGTGTAAAGTGACAAATGATTGTTACCACTCTAGATCGTATGAAGACTATATACTGTATTATAGATTCATTGTTTTTTGTTTGTTCTTTTAAAGGAATGAGTACGTCCTCAAAATTATAATATATCATTGTGTGGGTGAGTGACTTTCGATTTCCTATATCTCTATGTAATCAAGGGAATGTAGTGGGAAAGTTAGGTCTATTAACAAAAGCAACAACTGCAGACCCACAAAAACCGTATTACTGTATTAATAGTCACTTCTTCACATTTAGCCTACATGTAGCTTATTTTAATGTGCAGGAATTTAAACACTAACAMGAAACATTTTCTCTTTCTGATTTCAGATTGAATTATACTGTGTGGTTTACTCTAAAGTATTCAGCAACAATGTTTKTATTGATTATTATAGTCACAAACTTTGGGACTTTGATAGCTGATGATGGTAAGCAGTCTTTTGTATATAGCCTATAAACATGTAAGTAGATTTAACCACAGTATTTTTGCCTGATCATGATTAACATTTGACAAGCTTTTTGTTTGTTAATTACTTGTAGCAATGAGTGACAGAAATCTTCAATGCTTCAACGATTATGACAAAAGTATGGTTTGTCATTTTACAACTGACAAGTCTAAGTGTGCTGAATACAACATGACATTGAAATTATTGGGCTCACAAAATATGTAAGTATATGATTGTTTAAGTTTTTCTATTGTCGATGTTAATCTCACCAAGAAGTCATATTTCATTTCAAAACTGCATTATTATTCAACTTGTTTCCCAGAGGCCAGAATGATTGTACTTTCAAGGAAAAGGAGAGGTCCAATGATGTTTCCAAATGTGGATGCTCTATTGATCCAATGGTCCTTATTATTGGGGAGGAGTTTAATGCAACACTTTGGAATTCTGGGAAGCGCCTAAATTCCAAAGTCCTCTGTATCAAATGCAGCAGTGAGTTGCATCTACATATGCAGATTACTATTTGGAAATGAATTACTGTTATAAAGAATATTGCATGAAATTAAACCATTCTTTAATTGATTGATATGTCAAACCATCCCTATCATTGTCCTATACAGTAAAACCCAAAACCCCCACCGTTCAAATGGTGAAACCAACAGAAAATGGGAATTTCCTGGTCAAATGGAAGACAAACTACCCTGATGATGCACCGTTTTCTAAGGCCTTGATTGCCGAATTGAGCTACAGAAAGAAAGGAGAAACAGATGAGGTAAAGGAGGGTGATATACAGCATTCCCCCGTTTTCTGTCACATCACAAAGACAACATTTCTTCTAGCCCTTTCCTTTCTTCTTACAGGTGTCCAAAAATGASTCAACAACTTCCCATGAATTACTTGGCAGAGACTTGGAGCCAAACACCATTTATGCTCTGAAGGTCAGAACCTATACTGACATGAGTGGCCGTTTCAGTGACTGGAGTGAAGAGTTGGACTTCACCAACCGTAAGTGATTAAATGAGATTTATCATCCATGGGTTTTCAAACCTTAATTTCACTTTCACCTTGTAGCTCATTGTATATTCTTCTCTGCTCCACAGCTGCATCATCTCGGAAAGTACTCCAGATTGTCATTGCTTTCAGTTCCATTGCTGTTATCATCATTACAAGTGCTTTGTTTTGGTGCAGTGTTAGGTAAGTTGTCCTGACATGTCTGTAGGTGACAGTATGTCTGTTTCCACAAACATTTGTTATCATACAGCTTCATATTGGCCCTATAGGCTTTCAAATCCTCCTATTTCCCCCCTCTGCAGACTCAAAACCAAGTTGTGGGATAATATTCCTAAATGTTCAAACCCAGACCTTTTGTATATGGTTCCAGGAGTACCTAAGGTGAGGCTCTATCTRCAATTATAAACTGGGTGGTTTGAGCCCTGAATGCTGATTGTCTGAAAGCCGTMGTATATCAGAKRGTATACCATGGGTATGACAAAACAAAATTTWAAACTATTTTAGAATAGTTACATTCGTAACTAGTTTAGAATAGCAATAAGGCACCTCAGTGGTTTGTGCTATATGGCCAATATACCACAGCTAAGGGRTTTGTCCAGGCACTCTGCGTTGCGTTGTGCAGAAGAACAGCCCTTAGCCGTGGTATATTGGCCATTTACCAKACCTCCTRAMGCKTTATTGRTTAAATATTCTATGTTTAAATAAACTGTAYACCTTCATTACTTTCATACTGTAATTCCTTCCATTTGTGTATTTGCATTTAGTGATGTTTGTTCTCCACCACAGGTATTGTCTCCTCCCAAAATACCTTTATCCTCCATCTGTGTTGATTCTTCAAAAATGGACACTGAAGGAAAAACATGGTGAGCGTATAGATGCACTATAAACATAGCAAAATGAAAAGGTGTCTTCGGGTTCAGTCCTATTCGCATGGGCAGTCAAGTCCTTGCAATGAAAATAAGCTTTAATTCACTGTAAGTTGCCCGCTTGTCTTTTCTCTTCAGGACAAACCCCTCGATAGTAGATGGGAGCAGTGGAAGAGGTAGTGACTCAGAGCTTGACTCATCATCTTCCCTGAGTTATGCCCACACATGTTCCATGAGCCCGGAGCCTAGTAATGTGCAGATCATTAGCCATCTTCAAGAGGCCCTGAGCAAAGTCTTTCCCAGCCTTGTTCCTTTGGACGGGAATCCTCAGTCATTGCTTTTAGRCCCTCCTATGACAGATGATGGTACACAAATGAACTGCCCTGAGTCAAATAGAGACATRGGTGTGTGTTCATCTGACTACAATCCTCTTCATTTCATGAGTGAGTCTGGAGGCTCTTGTGGGTCATCTTGTTTCAACAATATTACCTACTCCCCCTCAGTGCCCCTCAACTCCATTCAAGAGTTAACAACAAGCAAGACATCCTCATTTCCTACGCAGCCTCTGCTCTTTTGTAACTCCTCCTACCATTCTGGTGAGGCTGAAGTGTTGAAAAATGCCCATCCACAGCTGTTTCTTGGTACTGGTCAACAAGATCTTAACTTGTCCACTAACTGTGCACCCCTTTTGCAAACCGACTTTTCACATCACCTGTGTGATGGCGCCAGTCATGATTCAGAGACTACCACATCAGCAGAGGACACCAGTCTGATCTACGGCTCTAATGACAGCAATGTGTCCAAACCTCACAATGTTATCAGTGTCGTTCCTGGATATCAGAGCTTCAGTGAGGCGGTCGGTAAGGACAATGAGAGAGGAACTGATGCCTTCATGGATGTGCCACTGCCACTTAAYMGTTTCCAGGATGTGGACAGTAGCYYGCCACTGATTTACGATGTGAATCCATGTTACCACAGCCTGCCTGACCCTGGATGCTGCCTCCCCCCGAGTGATGTRGATTATCAGACTTTACAGAGCCTGGGACAAAATAGCCCACATCAGTGGGTTTCAGACAAACTGCTGAACAAGTGTTTGGAGACTGAGATCCCTCAAAGCTCCATGGGGAACATGCCTCTAAATGTCATACCCAACTCACAGGGAGGACAATGTCCGATACCTGGATGTCCCTTTCTTACTGCTTTCTGTTCAGACCAAGCCATGCAAATAGACAATGACAGCTCTTATCATTGTGTGTGATTATACGGTAGACACTTTTGCACTTCACTTTACAATTTCTTTTATTTTGAGGACTTGAGCTCATATATATGTTTTTTTCTATATTATACAAACAGTTTGAATACCATTCTGCCATGAAAATGCTGTGGCCTCATATCCAGAAATTTTGGATGTACAGCTCCTGTAAATAAACATTTGTGTGTGGGAAACTGCAACAGTTAATTTTTGAAGAGATATAACATGTCTTTGCCTTTGCCTCATCTTTCTGAAACATGTTGTTCATCATCTGGGATGTACTTCAGTTGAAATACTGAGCAATAACATCTAGYTTACACATCAAGGTCGTCAAACTAGTCTCCAGCCTCTAAAAGTGACTTCTCTTCTAATGGCTTCCCAAAATAGTCAGACAGTTTCATTGCATCTGATGTTTGATAGGCTAAATAGTGTTAACAGTACAAGCCTCATGCAAACATTGAGGTTGAATTTCTGATGAAAAAAGTGGTTGTCCTACTTTCTTATTCTGCGCTGTTCCTTGAAACAAGTACATTGCAGCTTCCATGGAAATACACGCCCAGAAAGTAGAGCCATCCTCTGATGTCATAGATGTGTTGCGATTCAGGTTAAACAAAAAAATTGGCTTTGTTTAGGGTTATTTTCTGAGGATGAAGTTCATGTTTTTTAGTGTTTATTGTAGAAAACAAATACTTTTTTCTCTTCAAAGCGCTTTCAAATCAAATTTTATTTGCCACATACACATGGTTAGCAGATGTTAATGCGAGTGGAGCGAAATGCTTGTGCTTCTACTTCCGACCATGCAGTAATATCTAACAAGTAATCTAACAATTTCACAACATGTACATATAAATATATGGAAGAGCGATGGCCGAACGGTATAGGCAAGATGCAGTAGATGGTATGGAGTACAGTATATACATTTGAGATGAGTAATGTAGGGTATGTAAACATTATATGAAGTGGCATTGTTTAAAGTGACTAGTGATACATATATTACATCCAATTTTTAATTATTAAAGTGGCTAGAGATTTGAGTCAGTATGTTGGCAGCAGCCACTCAATGTTAGTGATGGCTGTTTAACAGTCTGATGTTGCGCCTTCTTGACCACGCTGTCAGTGTGGGTGAACCATTTCAGTTTGTCCGTGATGTGTACGCCGAGGAACTTCAAACCTTCCACCTTCACTACTGTCCCATCGATGTGGATAGGAGGGTGCTCCCTCTGCTGTTTCCTGAAGTCCACGATCATCTCCTTTGTTTTGTTGACGTTGAGTGTGAGGTTATTTTCCTGACACCATACTCCGAAGGCCCTCACCTCTTCCCTGTAGGCCGTCTCGTCATTGTTGGTTATCAAGCCTACCACTGTAGTGTCGTCTGCAAACTTGATGATTGAGTTGGAGGCGTGCATTGCCACGCAGTGTGATTGCAATTGCGTCGTCTGTGGACCTATTGGGGCGGTAAGCAAATTGGAGTGCGTCTAGGGTGCCAGGTAGGGTGGAGGTGATATGATCCTTGACTAGTCTCTCAAAGCACTTCATGATGACGGTAGTGAGTGCTACAGGGCCATAGTCATTTAGCTCAGTTATCTTAGCTTTCTTGGGAACAGGAACAATGGTGGCCCTCTTGAAGCATATGGGAACAGCACACTGGGATAGGGATTGATTGAATATGTCCTAAACACACCAGCATTTTCTTTTTGTAATCCGTGATTGACTGTAGACCCTGCCACATACATCTCGTGTCTGAGCCGTTGAATTGTGACTCTACTTTTTCTATATATTGATGCTTAGCTTGTTTGATTGCCTTGCGGAGGGAATAGCTACACTGTTTGTATTCGGTCATGTTTCCGGTCGCCTTGCCCTGATTAAAAGCAGTGGTTCGCGCTTTCAGTTTTACGCGAATGCCGCCATCAATCCACGGTTTCTGGTTGGGGAAGGATTTAATATTCGCTGTGGGTACAACATCCCCCATGCACTTGCTAATAAACTCGCTCACCGAATCAGCGTATACATCAATGTTGTTGTTCGACGCTATCCGGAACATATCCCAGTCCACGTGATCGAAGCAATCTTGAAGCGTGGAATCAGATTGGTTGGACCAGCATTGAACAGACCTGAGCACGGGCGTTTCCTGTTTTAGTTTCTGTCTATAGGCTGGGAGCAACAAAATGGAGTCGTGGCCGAAAGGAGGGCGAGGGAGGGCTTTGTATGCGTCGCGCAAATTAGAGTAACAATGATCCAGTATTTTTCCGGCCCGGGTCGCGCATTCGATATGCTGATAAAATTTAGGGAGCCTTGTTTTCAGATTAGCCTTGTTAAAACCCCAAGCTACAATAAATGCAGCCTCAGGATATGTGGTTTCCAGTTTACATAGAGTCCAATGAAGTTATTTCAGGGCCATTGAGGTGTCTGCTAAGGGGGGATATACACGACTGGGATTATAGTCGAAGAGAATTCTCTTGGTAGATAATGCGGTCGGCATTATAAGGAATTCTAGGTCAGGTGAACAAAAGGACTTGAGTTCCTGTATGCTGTTATGATCACACCACGACTCGTTAATCATAAGGCGTACACCCCCGCCCTTCTTCTTACCAGAGAGATGTTTGTTTCTGTCGGCGCGATGCGTGAAGAAACCAGGTGGCTGTACCGACTCTGATAACGTATCCCGAGTGAGCCATGTTTCGTGAAACAGAGAATGTTACATTCTCTGATGTCGCTCTGGTAGCCAACCCTTGCTCGAATTTTGTCTACCTTGTTGTCAAGAGACTGGACATTGGCAAGTAGTATACTCGGGAGCGGTGGGCGATGTGCCCGTCTACGGAGCCTGGCCAGATGACCGCTCCGTCTGCCCCTTCTGTGGCACCTTTGTTTTGAGTCGCCGGCTGGGATCCAATCCATTGTCCTGGGTGGTGGACCAAACAGAGGATACGCTTCGGGAAAGTCGTATTCCTGGTCATAATGTTGGTAAGTTGACGTTGCTCTTATATCCAATAGTTCCTCCCAGCTGTATGTAAAAGACTTAAGATTTCCTGGGGTAACAGTGTAAGAAATAATACATAAAAAAACTAAATACTGCATAGTTTTCTAAGAACACGAAGCGAGGCGGCCATCTCTGTGGGCGCTGGTGAAGCTTGAATAAAGATTACCTGACTAGTGACACACATAGCGATGGTTTATCATGCAGAAAATTGTGAGGCGTTTGCCACAGTTTAACCATCAATAATAGTATACGGTTGGAATGACTGAGGCATTCAGCATAATTTCTTTCATGGTATTGTGGCGATTTTGTGACAGGCTGTTTTTGAACAAAGGCCAAGATAGAAGTGTGGAGACACCGGAGGGGATGGTGAAAGGCCATTTTCACAGAGCCACAGGTCTGCTATGCCAACTTGTCATGCTTATATTGAGCAAGCACGCAGGAATGCATGGTGGCATTCACAGCTATGTCATACTTCGAATGCTTTGGACAGGACGTGCAAGTGATGGAAATGACTTTTCACAGGCTTGAAAAATTGAATTTTGTTGAGGATTAAAAGGCAGCTCAAAGGTTGTCTTGAAAATGTGAATTTATTGAAATATTCTGTCATGGGCACCACTTTCTGTTATTGCCATTTAATAGCTCAAATACCTATGTACTTCTCTGTGTTGCAGGCACGTTAAGCTTCAGTCCAGTTAGTGTTAGAAATACCAGGTGAGGGCTTGTAGATTCCAATAAGTAATGCACATTTCAGGACTTATACCACACATTCTTCTTTATGTTTGTATGCAAAGGATCAAGTTGCACAATTGACAAAAAAATAGCACAAATGAAGAACACTTTAGGATTCTGATTATAATGCAATCAATACTCAATTACCTGTGAAGTACTGTGGAACCTCTGGTGCCCTCACTGGTCCAGTCCTTCTCTAAGGTCGTCGTCCACCTGTATGATTTATGGGCCCTGCTCTTGAACCTTGCTTGGAGAACAAATGAACTGCAGTGATGTCACATCTTCCTGCCAGTGATCAACATTAATGTCCTTTTTAGAGGGAGAAAATATACATCACTTTTATGGAGTACTAACAATGAAATCACTTTTATCCGGTTCTTTTTAGCTTTCTATCTAAATTGTTGCAAGTGTAATGTTGGACATAGATGCATTTTAAGGGGAGTAATGGAAAATATTTTAGGCTGAAAGTCTGCATCACCTTTAATATGTACCCAGTGGTGTAAAGTACTTAAGTAAAAATACTTTAAAGCACTACTTAAGTAGTTTTCTGAGGTATCTGTAGTTTACTATTTATATTTTTTGTCAACTTTTACTCCACTACATTCCTAAAGAAAATAATGTATTTTCTACTCCATATTCATTACATTTTGAATGCTTAGCAGGACAGGAAAATTGTCTAATTCACGCGCTTAAAAAGAAAATCCCTGGTCATCCCTACTGCATCTGATCTGGCGGACTCACTAAACACAAATGCTTTGTTTGTAAATTATGTCTGAGTGTTGGAGTGTGCCCCTGGCTAACCATACATTTAAAAAGCAAGAAAATTGTTCCGTCTGGTTTTCTTAATACAAGGAATTTGAAATGGTTATACTTTTATTTTGATAGCTAAATATATTATAGAAATTACATTTACTTTTGATACTTAAGTATATTTAAAACCAAAATACTTTTCTACTTTTACTCAAGTAGGATTTTACTGGGTGACTTTCACTTGAGTCATTTTATATTAAGGAATCTTTACTTTTACTCAAGTATGACAATTCGGTACTTTTTTCACCAATGTATGTATCACACATTGTATATGACGTACAGTACCAGAAAGAACTTGCAATAGAAAACAGCACACGCAATCTATTGCCATGGTCAGAAAAAAAGAGAAGTGCATTATCATGAGGATGCAAATGTCTCTGCTTGGACTGAGATAACATATCCGTTTCCTGCATATTAGAAAAGGAGAATCGCAACAGTATAGGTGCTACCTGACAGTCTTTAGAAAGGAATAGTTGAAATAGGAGTTTAATTAGAGTGCTTTATATTGTATGATCAACGTTACTGTTACCTTCATTCTGATCTAAATTGATGCCTACAGTTGTAWTTTAGCACCATCTCCTGAGCATAATGTGTATTGCACGTTGTTGTCCCACACAATAACCTCTGATATTTATTGAATGTGCAATCTAGAACTTCAATTCCCAGTAAAAATGAAAGTGTTGCACTTGCCCAGTGACGTTTACCAACACTTTGGGAGACACAAACCGAAGAAGCACAAGTAAGCGCACCTGTTGGTTTCAATTTTTAAAAATCTGATTGTGTTTGTTCCTTCTCGTTGCCACAGAGGACTCATAAAGTAGGTTACTTTAACCAATTTTTTTTTTTTAAAGTTTACAATAGACATTTGCTTTATTTATAAACAGATACAAGCAACCAAAACATTAACAGGCACTTAGTATGCATGACTGACAACATTTTGAAGTGTAAAATGTAAAATATTGAAAAGAAATGGAAGTAAAAGGATACCATAAATGTTAATGCATATAGATGTATTTTTTAACTACTCTACTACTACAAAATAAGTTGTACAGTAATTGTATTATTACAAGGCAATATTGTTTTTTTTAATCACTGGATAGCTCTTGTAAGCTTTGGCATGGTGGATGTTGAGAATTGTTATAGACTAAATTTGAATTGTTTTGTCTATCTATACACATTTCAACACAGCATTAAATTTGCCGGTATACATCAATATCGTTTCCCGTAGCTAGCGTGTTTTTGTCACTAATAACATATTTTCTGAAACTGTAAGATCATTATATAAGCCTCAATATTAACATTTCTTCTGTTTAGTATGCATCTTAAATTCTAACAAACATCTAAAAACAATTCCATCACGTTATGAAATGTATGATGTATTATAACACTACCACAGAATTTGCAACAATGAGACTCTTAAATAACAACCCTGAGAGCAATGCATAAAGACAGCTAATACATCAGGTGAGTGGTTACGACTTATATTACACATACACAATCCTATTGGAAAAGGTTAAAAATGACATTTACTCATGATATAATTAGTGTGTTGTGCAAGATAAGTTAAAGCTAAGACATTGAAGGTGCAAAGTATCTTTCCTGTTAAAAAACCTAGAAATGTAAGTCTGACATACATGACTGTGCCAGTGTTGAAATGACAGGTCCTAATACTCTTGTTGTAGGTCTACAGAGAAGTTCTGTATTCTTTCCACCATGAAGAAGCAGAGTGTTCCAGTGAAACCCAGGATGACCATAACGAGCAGTTGCCATGTCAACAGCAAGTAGCCACTGTAGAAGAAGGCAACTGCTGCAAAAATGGACTGGCAAAGGAAAGAAGAAAACAATAACTTGTTGAAAGTAATACAAAGAGTTGACTTTGTGTTACTACTCTGTCACAGTAATGTATGAATTGTGTCTTCAAGATTGTGAGTTCTTACAGAATACTAATGTAATAAAAGAATTGGTACATACAGCTATAAAATAACAATAATGCATGTTTGTGTGGCTAAATAGACCGCCACAAGAAGGCCTTCAATCGTCCTTCACTCTAGTTATTCTTAACAGTATAACCAACAAGGATATTACTTACCAGTCAAAAGTTTTAGAACACTACTCATTCAAGGTTTTTGCTTCATTTTTACTATTTTCTACAATTGTAGATGAAATAGTGAAGACAATCAAAACTATGAAATAACACACATATGGAATCTTGTAGTAACCAAAAAAAGTGTTAAACAAATCCAAAATTATTTTATATTTAAGATTCTTCAAAATTAGCCACCCTTTTCCCTGGTGGAACAGCTTGGCACCACTCTTTGGCCATTGCTCTCAACCAGAGCTCACCTAGGAATGGCTTTTCAAACAGTCTTGAGGAAGTTCTCACATATGCTGAGCACGTTTGTGCTGCTTTTCCTCACTCTGCGGGTTGACTATCCCAAACCATCTCATTGGGTCTGAGTTCGGGGGATTGTTGCAGGCCAGGTCATCTGATTAGCACTTTATCCACTCCTCCTTCTTGTAGAATAGCACTTACCACAGCTGAAAGGTGTGTTGGTCATTGTCCTGTTGAAAAAACCCAATATAGTTGGACTAAGCGCAAACAAGATGGGATGGCTGTGTACCGCTGCCAGAATCTGTGGTAGGCCCATGATGGTTTAAGTGAGCCTTGATTCTAAATAAATCCACAGACAGTGTAACCAGCAAAGGCACCCCCACACCATAACACCTCCACCTCCATGTTTATCGAATGGAAATGACACATGCGGCGATCAATCCGTTCACCCACACCGCGTCCTCCCAAAGACACGGCTGGTTATGGAACCACAAAAATCTTCCAATCTTGGGACCAGACCCAAAGGACCACAACTTCTCAAACTGTCCTGAATGTCTCACTAAAATGCTCATGTTTCTTGGCCCAAGCAAGTCTCTTCTTATTTATTGGTGGTCCTTTAGTGTTCTTTCTTCGCAGCAATTCGACCATGAAGACCTGATTCACAGTCTCCTCGAACTGTTGATGTTGAGGTGTCTGTTACTTGAACTCTGAAGCATTTATTTGGGCTGCAATTTTCTGAGGCTGGTAACTCTAATGAACTTATCCTCTGCAGCAGAGGTAACTCTGGATCTTAAGTTCTGTGGCGGTCCTCATGAGAGCCAGTTCATCATAGCGCTTGATGATTTTTGCGACTGCAGTTGAAGCAACTTTCAAAGTTCTTGAAATGTTCCGTATTGATGACCTTCATGTCTTAAAGTAATGATGGACAGTCGTTTCTCTTTTGAGCTGTCTTGCCATAATATGGACTTGGTCTTTTTACCAAATAGGGCTATCTTCTGTATACCCCCCCCCCCCCCCACCACCTTATCACAACACAACTGATTGGCTCAAACACATTAAGAAGGAAAGAAATTCCACAAATTAACCTCTTAAGAAGGCAAACCTGTTAATTGAAATGCATTCCAGGTGACTACCTCATAAAACTAGTTGAGAGAATGCCAAGTGTGTGCAAAGCTCTCATCAATGCAAAGGGTGGCTATTTGAAGAATCTCACATATAAAATATATATGTTGATTTGTTTAACACTTTTTTGGTTACTAAACTCAGTATGGCTGGTGGCATTGTCATGCTGGTGGGTCATGTCAGGGTGAGCCTCCAGGAAGGGTACCACATGAAGGAGGAGGATGTCTTCCCTGTAACGCACAGCGTTGAGATTGCCTGCAATGACAACAAGCTCAGTCCGATGAATCTCCAATTCGAACTCGCTCCAGAGTACAGGCCTCGGTGTAACGCTCATTCCTTCGACGATAAACGTGAATCCAACCATCACCCCTGGTGAGATAAAACCGCGACTCGTCAGTGAAGAGCACTTTTTGCCAGTCTTGTCTGGTCCAGCGATGGTGGGTTTGTGCCCATAGGCGGCGCTGTTGCCGGTGATGTCTGGTGAGGAACTGCCTTACAATAGGCCTACAAGCCCTCAGTCCGGCCTCTCTCGTCCTATTGCGGGCAGTCTGAGCACTGATGGAGGGATTATGCGTTCCTGGTGTAACTCGGGCAGTTGTTATTGTCATCCTGTGCCTGTCCCGCAGGTGTGATGTTCGGATGTACCGATCCTGTGCAGGTGTTGTTACACGTGGTCTGCCACTGCGAGCATGATCAGCTGTCCGTCCTGTCTCCCTGTAGCGCTGTCTTAGACATCTCACAGTACGGACATTGCAATTTATTTCCCTGACCACATCTGCAGTCCTCATGCCTCCTTGCAGCATGCCTAAAGTACGTTCACGCAGATGAGCAGGGACCATGGGCATCTTTCTTTTGGTGTTTTTCAGTCAGTAGAAAGGCCTCTTTAGTGTCCTAAGTTTTCATAACTGTGACCTTAATTGCCTACTGTCTGCAAGCTGTTAGTGTCTTAACAACCGCTCCACAGGTGCATGTTCATTAATTGTTTATGGTTCATTGAACAAGCATGGGAAACAGTTTTTAAACCCTTTACAACCCGTTTTTACAAATTATCTTTGAAAGATAGGGACGTTTCTTTTTTTGCTGAGATTACATGATTCCATATGTATTATTTCATAGTTGAGATGCCTTCTCTATTATTCTACAATGTAGAAAATAGTTTAAAAATATTTTAAAATCCTTGAATGAGTAGGTGTTCTAAAACTTTTGACCGGTAGTGTACATCGGCCTACGCATACCTAAACAGCCATAAGTTATTAATCAACTATACTGCAATGAACTACACCCAGCGCACCACAGTATCAATTGCTGGTACATATGMTTMAGTAAACYATCAGCTGTATCAAGCTCTCTCAGGGGTTACCTGGATGAATTTGAAGATGGCAAAAGCAGGCGCGCTTTGCTCAGCATAAACACGCCCCAAGATGCTGTACAGTTGAGTGTTGAAACAGCTGTCACCGAGTCCAAGCAGGAAACTACACAGCAATGCGATGGAGATACTAGGAAACAGATAGGAGACGCTCAACTGTGAGGGGGTTACAACAGGTCGTTTTCAACTGACATGATTTCTGATTAATATAAAAACAATATACAGCCCTGCTTTAATTGTTTTGTTTTATATTAAAACAATACCTTGGTGTCAGATATGGCTTGTTCAGTGTGCTAGTTTTTAAAACCACAGGGGCATCATCTGGGATGTTGAGGTAGATCAAGTAAAAGGCAACAAAATGGACGACCATCCCCAGGAAGACCACAGATGTCCMTCTGAAGCGGTTGTTCTTACATACTAGTCCAAAGACYCCTCCACCTGACAAATCACATCAGATTACTGTCAKACTAGTTCCTTGTTAGATTGTAACACCAACATAAGAGTGATGGGTAAAAGTTACACTGGGCAACACAAACCTACCAACTATCTCTCCAATCCCCARCACYATTCCAGAGATCCCAATCAAGCCTTTAGCTGCCGCTCCAAACTCTGTTGTTGCCCCGATACATGTCCCATACACACCACTGTAGAAAGATAGCTCCAGACCTACGATGACAACACACTGCTAAAAACACTATTCCTCTGAGGGAAATGTCTGGACTTTTGGTTGTGCAGTACAATCTACTTACCACTGTATGCCATGCAACAGCTCAGGAGCAATATGGTTTTGGTTTTGAGCAGTTGCAGGATTGTCTCTGAAGAGAAGGAAACACACAAGGAATTGCTTTGGATGACTAACATGATAGTAAAACAGTGAAACAACATAGACAAGGTAACGGAGGTGTCCTTTAACCCAAAGGAATAGATCAATGATTGATTGTATAATAACAAATGTGCCTGTGAAGCTACATTAACTTACTGAATTCTGACTTTGCATCTTGTACTGCAGAGTTGGCTCTTTGCTTATACCCTGTCTCTTATACACATCTAGATGTGTATAAGAGACAGGATAAAGATAGTCTTTCTGCTCCTATCTGAGAGGGACATCAAGAACAAAGGAAACAGTGTCAAACAGAGAACACACACCATTACTAAGTAGGGCAACAATATTGGAAGGGTATGAGTCATAACCTTAATGAAAACAAAGATGCAATTGCAAGTTTTCATTAATGTTAGCTCTATTTTCTCCATATTTTCCCATTGGATGATCTTCACATGCACATACCTGATATTTCTATCCTTCCATTCCAATCAAAATAAATGTAAAGATTGCCAAATAACATGCTGAAAAAGAAAACAATGTGTTACAATTACACCTTCTGCTCTAGGTCACCAAATAATGGAAATGACTGCCATTATTATGTACCCTACCATTAAAATATACTATTAATATACCTGCACTGTAAAAGGGCCCAAAACATCCCTGTGTTCCTATTGATGGTGGAAGCATCGGAGTTCTCCACAAGGAAGTGTCCTTGAGCTGTCCAAAGCACTGATGAAAGGGATACAAAGAGTAAGTGAGAGAGGCTGATTAGGAAMTGCAGATGTAKTGAATAGAGATGGTTGCTATTTGATGACATTTGAATTGATCAAAATGCATTATCGGGGAACTATTCAGGGAAAATGTGTCTATTTTATTTGGCACAAACTAACATTATCAAACAATTCGCTTCATCTGCCCTAAGAATTCTCATTTAYCTCTCCCATTTGTAAAATGRTTGCTTTGCTTGCGATCAGAGATAATGAACATAACCCCGGCATTTCCCTTTTATGTAAATCATTAACAAGCTCCATTTCAGACATCATAACCATGGTAACCTTTGTCCAAAGCTCAGCAACTGACAAGACAGACTCAATACTCTTTAACATGCATCCAGGTCATGTGCTCCTTCTTGATTTGATCTGCCATACCCATATTGATAACTGTTTATAATACTGTGTAATTACTATGGCATTTGATCTACTTACAATTTACAAATCATTATTCCGAAAACAAAAAAATGGGTACATCTCAATTTACAAATGTGTTAGGAATTAATGGCATGTATAAGAGAATAGCAAACTCCAGAGGCATGTAGAGAATTTTGGATTGGATTAGGCATATGCACAAAGAGGTGAAATATACACTACGTGACCAGGAGTATGTGGACACCAACTCGTCGAACATTTCTTTCCAAAATCATGGGCATTAATATGGAGTTGATCCTTCCTTTGCTGCTATAACAGCCTCCACTCTTCTGGGAAGGCTTTCCAATAGATGTTGGGACATTGCTGCGGGGACTTGCTTCCATTCATCCACAAGAGTGAGGTTGGGCGCAATTAGGCCTGGCTCACAGTCAGCATTCCAATTCATCCCAAAGGTGTTCATTGCGGTTGAGGTCAGGGCTCTGTGCAGGCCAGTCAAGTTCTTCCACACCGATCTCAATAAACCATTTCTGTATGGACCTCGCTTTGTGCACTGGGGAATTTTCATGCTGAAATAGGAAAGTGCCTTCCCCAAACTGTTGCCACAAAGTTGGAGGCACAGAAATGTCATTGTATGATGTAGCGTTAAGATTTCTCTTCAAGTAAAGGGTCTAGCCAGAAACATGAAAAACAGCCCCAGACCATTATTCCTCCTCCACCAAACTTTACACTATGCATTCGGGCAGGTAGTGTTCTCCCGGCATCCGCCAAACCCAGATMCYTCCYTCAGACTGTCATATGGTGACGCGTGATTAATCACTCCAGAGAACTRYTTTCCACTGCTCRAGAGTCCAARGGCAGCYAGCTTTACWCCACTCCAGCCMACACTTGGCATTGCARATGGTGATCTTAGGCTTGTGTGCAGCTGCTCGGCCATGGAAACCCATTTCATGAAGCTCCRGAKMKWCAGTTKTTGTGCTGATGTTGCWACCAGAGTTTGGAACTCGGTAGTGAGTGTTGCAAGCAAGGACAGATGATTTTTAATGACTACGTGCTTCAGCACTCGGCGGTCACGTTCTGTGAGCTTGTGTGTCCTACCACTTCACGGCTTAGCAGTTGTTTCTCCTAGATGTTTCCACTTCACAATAACAGCACTTACAGTTGACCGGGGCAGCTCTAGCAGTGCAGACATTTGACAAACTAACTTGTTGGAAAAGTTGAATCCTATGACGGTGCCACGTTGAAAGTCACTGAGCTCTCAGTAAGATGATTCTATTGCCAATGTTTTGCTATGGAGATTGCATGGCTGTGTGCTCAACTTTATACACCTGTCAGCAACGGGTGTGGCTGAAATAGACAGATCTACTAATTTGAAGGGGTGTCCACATACAGTCCTTTGTAATATAGTGTATATGACTTTATACCAAACTGTCATGTAAATCATGACAGTTCAATGTAATTTGTGCCAATATGTAATGATGTGAAGGATTCTGTATATTCTGTAGTAATGTTAACCAGATAGCAGAGGGAACAAAGGAGAGATCCCATGAAACCGGACTTACTGGCTGCTCCTATGCCGATTAGTACTGAGGTGAAGTAAAAGGACCATGTTGATGGGGTGATGAATACAGCTACGTAACCACTATGGAAAAGAATGGAACCATAACAAACAACAGCACGTGACCTTGTTATAACTAGACAACTACTTCAGACAGAAATATCAATCAACTACTGATCTGCAAATAGATAATGAATGGGGGGGGGGGGGTTATTCCTTTAGAATTCTTGATACTCACCTGTAAAGAATTCCACTGAAAAACATTGTAAACTGTGGTCCAATTATTGCAACAACAGTTGGAGCTAACAAATTTGAAAACGAAAAAATTCCATAGATGATTCCAAGGCTGTTGTACAAGGACAGAAAGAAAACAGTACAGAGGAAAAAGTTTAGTGTCTGGTATAAGGGTCAATGATTCTGAAAGATGCACATTATCTCCCCCACTCATTTCGCTGGGATAATGTGGTTTTCCAATATTTAGCCTATGGTAACACCATCCAACTCACCTGTGATAACCACTTCCAGTGAAGGTATCATTGTCCAGGCTTTTAACTATGGTTTGCTTTAAAATAGAGGAGAAATGGGATATTAATGTGAATCATATGAACATAGAAAATATGTTCTCAAATATTGCTGCCACCACTACCAATGTGCCCTGTGGAGATTGACCTTTACATTTATTAATTTCAGGAATTCCTTTGGCATGACAATTTATTGACTGATGAAGAAATTGGAAACACAAGATGCGCCTGACCCAGGACTCCAACAATGCACCACTGACAAGGCTGCTGAGGACATCATGTGAGCTGGAAGATGCACAGGAAAATAAACTGATGCAATTTATCATGGGGTAAAAGTTCTTAAACTTGAGAGTCAAAGGCAATGGACTTGAAAAAAGCAAAGCATGACTGCAAAATGACAACAATTCAAATTTTATTGGTCGCATTCACATATTTAGCAGATGTTATTGCGGGTGTTGCGAAATGCTTGCGTTGCTAACTCCAGCAGTGCAGTAATACCTAACATTTCACACAGATCTAAAAGTAACAGAATGGAATTAAGAAATATATAAATATTGATGTACCATGAATTATAAACAATTATAACATGTCTAATGTAACCACTTTTAAGATATCAAACAGCTACCAAATGTACATAGCAGTTATCAATGGGTAACGGTCCATTGTCTCAAGTGAAATTGACTATTTAGCAAACAAAACAACTGATCAGTCAATATATTACAAACATGTCAAATGACAACACATATTATATTTCTGATTAATTCGAGTATGTAGCCTACATGACATGTAATTTGAAGGGGAGAGGTCAAACAGCTGTCAATTTCAGATAAATTAGCTAGTTAGGAAGTTGCTGGTATCTGAAATATCATTGGGTAGGTGTGAATTTTCTCCAGTGATATTGACTCTAGCAAACAAAACAAATTACCAGTCAATATAGTTTGAATAGGCAACGACTTCAGCTTAGGTCACACAAGTGAAAGTGTGTTCTTTGACTTACTTCAATGTTTCCACAGGTGGTGAAAGCAGTGAAAATGAACAGAAATCCTAGTCCCAGAATGACAACGTTGTAAATCCTGAGGTCTGCCATGATTATATTATTCTTGTACCACCTAGATGTCCCAGGTCGCTACACAGCACTCAATGCAATGAGATAAGATTATTCCAATAGTTACACTTCTTGCGTCGACCAGACATTTCTGAGATGGCTAAGCAAATACAAAACACATAGAATCTAGCTAGAGACACCCACGCCTTTGTTGGACAAGCACTTTTCGGCTACTCTTCTTCAAAAGTCCATATGGTAACTTTTCTTCCGCACGCACTCTCTGTCAATAAGTTATCAGCACGAGCCAATTCAGCATAACCCTACCATTAGCACATTTGGTAGATTGTTGTAGTTAGTAGGCTATGTATCTAATAGCTAGCAAGCGAAGTTCCTCGTGATCGCATATAATACGACCAGGCTTTATGTCCTTGTTGTGGGGGGGACAAATGCCAAATGATTTTCATTAGAAACCAAGCAAACAGTTGAGATTTATCAAACGCTTTACAGGCAATGGAAGCCCCGTAGGACCAATACACGTCAGCGCGTTCGTTTCCCAGCAGTCTCACATCATATTGTACACAATCATCATGGCGACCCAGGATGGTAGGTATTGAAAGAAATATAATGCTATGCTTGCCACATATCTATGCGGTGCAATTTATCAATTTTCAATTCATTAATTTGGGAATTTAATCGTATTTCTGGTGTTGGTGCAAATTGAACATGTCAATTGGATTTGAAATCATATTTTCTTCATAATCCAAGGTTCGCCCGGTTATCCTGGTCACTGGCTAGCTGCTAGCCAACCATATTTAGCTAGATAACGTTAGCTCTTTCGATTTTGTTACATAGCCAAAATAACTAGAGCTACTGTTACATAAGTTGTAATTTGATTCTAGAAACCTAGGACAAGTGTAATAGTTGTAGCTATCGCTATGTTATTTTGTAGCTATCAACCCTAGCTATATTAGGCATTTATAAGCTAACAAGTTATGTTAACTAGCTAGCCAACTCTATCTGACTGCAAATGTAGCTTGGATGTGTCAGCTAACTTAGCTAGCATGACTAGGTAGCTAGCAAGTTAGCGCTATTTGCAAATAAGCTACAGTAGCTCGCTAAGAGCCACGTGAGATGTCAGATTTAGCTAACGTAGCTAAACGACCCACAGAATACCAAATAGGTCAACCAGCCAGTTGCTTGCTGCTGCTTTGTCATAACAAACGAGCTGCATGAAGTCATTCTTGCTAGTTATTACTTGGCTGAGAAGACCTAATGTGACAAACTATTCCCAAACATTGAGTTTTGACCAACTCTATGGTGTTGACATAGCTGTGCCTGGCTGATAATTCTTGTGGAGTTGAGATTTCTCAGCTAAGCTATGCCTTTCATAATCCTTTCATAGGAAATGAAGAAGTCGTAATGGAAACTGAAGCCACTTTGAAAGAGCCACAACCACTGTGTGAAAATGTTGGCGAAGGGAATGCTGAAGTATCGGAAACTGTGTCTCGGACAGATAATGCAGGGGAAAGCTCTTCAACTCAGGACCCTACTGTCAGCAATGGAGATGACAGTGATGAAGGAAAGGAGATGGTGGATCTAAAGATTATTTGGAACAAGAATAAGTATGATCTCAAAATTCCTTTAGATGGCACTGGAGCCAAACTGAAAGAGCGAATCCATTCACTCACTGGTAAGTAGTTGTTTAGGCTTGCGTACTAACTACTTGGATATGTATAACAGTCACAGTGTTGATTAATGTCTCTCAACCACTCTCTCTTTTTCTCTCTCTCTATGTTAATAGGTCTTCCACCTGCTATGCAGAAAGTGATGTACAAGGGACTGCTACCAGAAGATAAGACGCTACGTGAAATTAAAGTTACAAATGGTGCAAAAATAATGGTGGTTGGATCTACAATAAATGATGTACTAGCTGTAAATACTCCAAAAGAGGTTATTCAGCAGGAAGTTAAAGCTGAAGAAAACAAAAAGGAACCTTTGTGTCGGCAAAAAGTAGGACTTTTCAACGTCTTTTGATTTCCATATTTGTAAATAAACAACTTKTTTGRCCAAGGTATYGTCACYGGTTATGATATTTTTTATTCAYCTGTGAACTTAAAATAATAATGTATTGAATTTCAGCAACACAGAAAGGTGTTGGACAAAGGCAAACCAGAGGACATAATGCCATCTGTTAAAGGAACAAAGGTGAGTATTTTCAACAAAACCCTAATGATGGTTGGGAAAGTATGCTTGTAATGGTTGTTTTACACTGAGTATACCAAGCATTAGGAACACCTTCTTAATATTGTTGCAGCCCCCTGTCCCTTGCCCCCAGAACAGCCTCAATTCTTTGGGGAATGGACTCTACAAGGTGTGCACAGGGATGCTGGCCCATGTTGACTACAATGATTCCCACAGTTGTCAGGTTGGCTAGATGTCCTTTGGGTAGTGGAATATTCTTGATACACATGGGAAACTGAGTGAAAAACCCAGCAGCGTTGCAGTTCTTTACACAAACCGGTGCGCCTGGCACCTACTACCATACCCTGTTCAAAGGCACTTAAATATTTTGTCTTGCCTATTCACCCTCTGAATGGCACACATACACAATCCATTTCTCAATTGTCTCAAGGCATAAGAATCCTTCTTTAATCTGTCTCCTCCCTTTTATCTACACTGAATGAAGTGGATTTAACAAATTACATCATTAAGGGATCATAGCTTTCACATGGATTCACCTGGTCAGTCTATGTCATGGAAAAAGCAGGTATTCCTAATGTTTTGTATACTCAGTGTATATTGCCCTGTTTATGTATTTTTCTTCGAAATTTCCACTGGAACACTGTATCACAGTCAGGAGCTTGGAGATGGGTCGTTGTGAATTACTTCCTTGTTCTTCCACTAATGACCAGCAAGTGATCTCTCATTTGTTACACAGGAACGCTTACCAACAGTGCCTTTAGCCGGAATGTACAACAAATCTGGTGGAAAAGTTCGTCTCACCTTCAAACTGGAACAAGATCAACTGTGGATTGGAACTAAGGGTGAGATGACCCCCTGGTTTAGTTGGATTTTGTATAAGGAAAAAGTGTTATGGCACTCACCAATTATCTGTGTATATTCTCCTACAGAGAGGACAGAGAAAATCCCAATGGGCTCCATCAAACATGTGGTGACTGAACCCATTGAAGGCCATGAGGATTATCACATGATGGTAACACGTTTCCTTACTACAAAATCTTGCAAAAGCAGATGACGCTGATGTAATGTATGTTTTTTCCACCTAAACAACACAACATTATCAATTTAATCTTCGTTATTGTCAACAATAGCTATCTTTATGTCAATTTATTCCTCTCATTCCACTTGCCTAAGCATATCAGTTGGTTTCCCAACAGGGCCCTCTCACTTTAGTTGCCAAGTCACTTATTGATATTTATGCATCAAATACTCTACAGTCCTTGAAATGATCAAGTATGTGTACTAATGTAGCCTCTCATTATTGACACGTGAAAAACTGTGATCTAGAACAGAACATAAAAATGAGATCTGCACACCAACATTCAGCAATCCTAAGGAACTAACATGAGCATATTAGAGAAGCAAAAACTGAGTGCACAATGGAAATTCATTTATTGGGTTTCAAGTGCACTCATGAGCATTCAATCATATTCCTTAGCCCAGTTCATCATAATTCTATTGAGCCAACCCCAAGGGGAAAAAACCCAATAAAACTAAAATACAGAAGATTGCTTGCATTCTCAGTTATTCTTAAAGTAATAAAATGTATTAAGGAAAAAAAAGAACAAAGGACTAGTATGGTGTAGCCTCATTCTCTGGATCAACACAAACAAATTTGCCAAAGTTGAATACAGTTTGTAATGTCTCAAGATATTGGTTTACTTGTAGATCATGATAAAACATAACAGAAATTATTGAAACATCTAATGGAATTGAAGATTCCCTCAGCAGAAATAGATCACTATATAACAAAGTAGTAGAAACTTACTCATGTAAGTTTTGTATTTATAATCATAATTATAGTTGAGGGGGATTTCTGTTGATTATTTAAAAAAAAGATGTGCTGCTGTGTATGTGTGGATAGTCTCACAGATGATTCGAATATGTTTCTATTAAGCATCAGGCCAACATGAGCATTACTGCAATCCAGTGTCATGCTATCATGAGATCTCTGTCACATGCAAAGGGAATTAGTATAATCACATGGTTTAGATCAGGGATGGCAACTGATGGGGCCACAAAAAATCTGAACTCATCATGAGGCTGCAGTTTGCTCGTGATTCCCCTCCCCATCACCACATTAGCAGCCTCCCTCTTGACAGTGGATATTATGTCATTCTTTTCTTTATTTTTTAGTACGGTTCTACACATTTTGCCATGTATAGAGAAAATGTTGCTGTTTTAAAGCAATTTGCTGCAATTCTACACAGTTTGTCATGTTTTCAGAGACAAGATCTTGCAATTATATAACACTTTTAATATAATTCTTAAAAATTTGCAATTGGGCAAAGAGGAGAACTTGCTGTTTTACAGCTAATTTCCTGTAATTCTACACATTTTGCCATAGGGACAGAGAAAATGTTTTTAAAATATATCTGAGTAAACTGACTAACAAAATCAATGGGGGCCTCCCGGATGTAAATCGGCCATGATTACTAAGTTTAGATAATGTAGCTGGCCGCTAGACTAATTACCAATCTAATTTATTTTGCTAAATGGCTATGTGAGTGACTATCAGTGACTGACATAGCAAAGAAAAAATAAACTCAACCAAATGTAAATTCACCTGTTTTCTTACTTCTAACTTGCAACAGCAACTTGAGACACCCACTGAGTTAAAAATTTAAAAAATACATTTGATCCGAGGCCCATCCCTGAGAGATGCACTATGCTGTTCCTACAAGAGAGCCACCATGTCACACTTACATTCTTGTTTGATAGCAAATTCAACTGCCGTGGGTATAATTTTTCAGAAATGCAAAGCCTTAATGTATTACATATACAGATAAGAACCAAACTGCAACATTCAACATATTTTATTTAAAATATTAATAAATATACAAATATAAAAACATATGAAGTCCAAGTCTTGCATTGCCAATGCCATTCATTCATTCCAAAGCCTAAAAATGTATTTTTTCAAATCTGCAAAAAATATACAGACGCTTTAAAAGACAATAACTGAAATAAGTGTTTTTGGACTGACGTGTAGTGATATTAACTGGTTATACCTTTGCTAGAATAAGGTCATCAACTGAGCAGATACTGAACTAAATGTCAATTAAGCAACCAGCTATAAAGAGCATATCAGTTTTTCTGGCATTAAAAAAACATATCATATTGCAACCATCTCTGGAGTTGTCAAGAAACCGTCAATTTAAACATTGTACTTGACATACAATTATGTGCTAAAATGATAATATTATCAAGTTACAGTTGTTATAATAATACTTCCGTTTCCAGTCTATGAATAATGAGTACTTTTATTGAACATCGACATGGCTAGAGAAAGACCTTTAACCCATGGCTCCAAGTTTCCATAAAGATCATCACCATTTGGAATACTCTAGTAATTTTAGTACATTTTGCTGCTCTCAATGGGTTATTTTATCTTCTCCTTGTTTATACTCCTCAACCTATATAATATAAAAAATTCACCTAACTGGTCAACAAATGCATCCAGTATGTCTTACACATTTTTCATAATAATGGTTAAATCTGATTGCGGCAAACAGCCCTCTCTTGTCAGTATAATTTGACATCATACAGGCTGGTTTAATGGCTCTTTCAAACTACCAAACATTGTAATTAGAATCTCTGAAACATGGTCAATGATTTTGTTATATTAGCTATACAGTAGTTAATCAATATACAGAAGAAATATATAAACGCAACATGCAACAATTTCAAAGATTTACTGAGTTACAGTTCATATATTGAAATAAATTCAAGATTTCACATGACTGGAATACAGATATGCATCTGTTATACTTAAAAGCTGACTATGACCTCAGGATCTCGTCACTATCTCTCATTCAATTGCCATCGATAGAATCAATTTTTTTTGCTGTCTGTAGCTTAATGCTGCCAATACCATAACCCCCGCCACCATGTTCACTCTGTCACAACGTTACATGCTCAGCAAACCGCTCGCCAACACGACAACCATTACCTACGGTCTGCTGCCTTGAGCCGGTTCATTAGTACGCATGTACAGACGAAATTCCTCAACTTTGGGCTAATACTTAAATGGATTACAATGAAAATTAAACAAGCGATATCTGGCAACAGCTCTGGTGGACATTTCTGCAGTCAGCATGCCAATTGCACCCTCCCTCACAAAATTTGAGACTTGTGGCATTGTGTTG
Source organism: Salvelinus sp. IW2-2015 (assembly GCF_002910315.2). Classification (NCBI taxonomy): domain Eukaryota; kingdom Metazoa; phylum Chordata; class Actinopteri; order Salmoniformes; family Salmonidae; genus Salvelinus; species Salvelinus sp. IW2-2015. Next base: position 5,110,172 of record NC_036860.1, read on the forward strand.
TGTGACAAAACTGCACATTTTAAAGTGGGTTTTAATGTCCAAAGCACAAGTGCACTTGTGTAATGATCATCTTGTTTAACAAGCTTCTTTGATATGCCACACCTGTCAGGTGGATTGATTATCTTGTCACCAGAGAAATGCTACTAACAGGGATGTAAAAAATATGTGCACAAAATTTGAGAAAGAAATATTATTGTGTGTTGGAAAATTTCTGAGATATTATTTCAGCCCAAGAAACATGGGACAAACACTTTACATGTTGCGCTTATATTTTTTCTGTGTAGTTAAAAAATGTCCCCCAAACCACTACAGGCAGCAGTGTTAGCACACTTATTCAGCAACCAATGTTTGCCTAACTATGTGTACCATAATCCATTATCAACAGTCTCCCTCATCTGTTATAAGTCCAAAAGCTCAAAAAAAGGTAGATATGAGTGTTGGACATCTTTCTTTTTACAGGCACAAGAGTACCATCCAAATTGCCACGTTACAAACCTCATATGTTTCCTAGGTTAGAACGCCGTACCAGGTTTTTTTCATGTGTTATGGAAGAAAAGCTACAACAATTTTGAGCATGTTGATTTCCTCAGGTAAACCAAGAAAAAAAATACATTAACTGATTGTCAGTACAAAGGAAATGTACTTCTGTTCATGTTATTAATATATGGGTAATACTTAAAGTAGTTTATTGAGCTTCACTGCTTGAAATGTAAAGGAAAAATAAAATTGTTTACATTTATATGTTTTGTAATTCTCTAGAATAGAAATGGTCTCAGTGGATGCCGTAGGCTAGGGACATTTCTTATGCCTTGTCCTGTAGAGATCATGCACACTGAAAGGTGAATCTAATCAGTATTTCAAAAAATTGTAAGACTTTCACCATAAAGATATGCAGGTTAATATGAGACAGTAGAGCAGTGAAGTTCTAAATGGTAACATCCAACATGAAATAGTAAAAAGTTTAACATTAGAATGCAACATGTTTTAAACAGGTGTTTGTCACTGGTTTCCACCATAAAATGTTTAGGGCGCGGTCGGGTCAGAAGTGACCTCATGAAACCTTTCCATCTCGTCACCTGACAGGACACACCCTTGTAATTTCTTAAACACCAAAATAATGTATTGCAGATTCAGATTTGATGCCATGAAAGTCTACAGTAGCTACATCTGGCTTGACTAGTTTGAAAGGCACAAGTTTACCAAATGGAATGCTCAAGTGTTTATTTTTAAACACTCATCAGACCACCATCTTTTCACATGATAAATGGAAAAACGACAGCCCAATGTCTGTTTTGTATGTGACTGTTTCAGCATGAGGTGTTTACCATTGCACATTTTGTTATGGGACTGCACAAGCTCAATATAGTGTTACACACGCCTCTTGGAGGGAACGCAACACCCTGCTACACTCAATTCCCCGTGGAGTGAAAAGAGTATGGATTGCAGGTCATACTCTTTCACTCCACGGGGAATTAAGTGTATTCATGCTCCATTCTATTCATGCTCCATGGGTCCTAAATCATGTTCTCTGGTACTGTAACTTGAGTTTCAGTGTCACATTCTTGTGTGACGTTCACAACCTGCAGGTGTTGTTCATAGTTTTATAAAGTACAAGAACTTGGTAACCTGTAATCACATACTTAACAACCCTCATACAAATAGGGTCTTTGCAATGCATTGTTTCTCTCACCAAGAGTAATGCATTTTTTCTCTTCACCACAGGAAATGCTTGTTGATTGTGTTTCTTGATCCAGTTTGTTCAAGTTAATACCTATAATTGTCATCCACAATCACATTGTTTTCATTTCAAGAACCTACTGGAACTTAGTGTACTGTACACYTTACCRACACATTACTTTGGATTMACGTAGTTTTCTATTTACTTATAAGTTCCCAGTATATTTGTCACAGAATGCCCCTTGAAACCCCCCATGTTAACCACACTAAACCACCTTTGGCAAAAGAAGGCAAAGAAGATTAGCAGAAAAATGGCATGTCAATAATGAGCAGTAAAGCAGTGTCAATTCAAAGAGATGTTGGCTCTCTATTTATTATGTAGAGTAGAAGCTGAAGACGAACACTCAACAAATGTTAATGAGGTACATATTAAGAGATCATCAACTTAGAAAAATGTTAAGAAAGTCACACAATCTATAATATTCCTAGATGTTCTGTTTATTACATGACTGAACCAATGTTTTGGCACAGAGTGCCTTCGGCAGTGTCATAAATGTTCAGTCATACAATCAAATAAAAACTAGGCTTTATAGAGTGTGCACATTTCTTTATTTTTGGCCTTGTGTTTGTTTCATATAAATATACTCTAGCCTAGAGAGAAAAGAGATGCTGTGTTGTTGGATCAATATTTACATAATTTTATTGACATATTACAAATTAATTATCATTTTATTGTATCATACTGTATTCACAGAGTGTACAAAACATTAGGAACACCTTCCTAATATTAAGTTGCACCCCCTTTTGCCCTCAGAATAGCCTCAATTCGTCAGGGCATGGACTCTACAAGGTGTTGAAAGCATTCCATAGGGATGCTGGCCCATTTTGACTCCAATGCTTCCCACAGTTGTGTCAAGTTAGCTAGATGTCCTTTCGGTGGTGGACCATTCTTGATACATACCGGAAACTGTTGAGCATGAAAAACCCAGCAGCGTTGCAGTTCTTGACAAACTCAAACCGGTGCCTGGCACCTACTACAATACCCCATTCAAAGGCACTTAAATATTTTGTCTTGCCCACCCTCTGAATGGCACACATACACAATCCATGTCTCAATTGTTTCAAGGCTTAAAAATACTTCCTTAACATGTCTCCTCCCCTTCATCTACACACTGATTGACAAGTGACATCAATAAGGGATCATAGCTTTCACCTGGATTCACCTGGTCAGTCTATGTCATTAAAAAAGCAGGTGTTCCTAATGTTTTGTACACTCAGTGTACATGTATGCAAAAACATGTACGGGAATAATTACTTTTTGAATCCTTTTGTCAGTTTATTTATCCAGATTTGTATAACTTTTATTGGTATAGCTTGTTTGTCAACTTTGGTTGTCCTTAAATCCAAGTGACATCTCATCTTAATCTGTGTTTTATGTTGGGTTGCGTGTTGTGCACACCTTCCCCACCCTTTTTGAGATATGTTTCTGGTGGGTGTCTCATATGTCACTCACTTATCCATTCTCGCTCAGTGGTACCTCACATCGTCAGCCAGTCAGGTCAGGTGAGCCCTTCATTGTGCTTTTACTATTGTGAATATGATCAAATGTTTATTAAAAACTTCAAGGATTCAGTTTTCACTTTGCAAATGATGAATAGCTAGATGAACATAAGGATTTATTCTTGAAAGATATTAGTTTTGCCAAAGGGTGGACAGAGAGAAATGTTTTTTAAATTATATCTGAGTAAGACTGACTTGTAGCTGGCCGCTAGACTAATTTACCAATCTAAAAATTAAAATAAAAAAATTCTAAAAAAACAGTACAACAATTTGACATGAATATAATCTCTGTAAGGTGTCCGTTTTATTACGGCTTTTTTAAAATTAATGGATATTGTCACTCAATATATTGGAATTGTTGACATTTTGATGAATGCCGCAATCTGTAGGATGTGATTGAGAGTTCTGTTTGTGTTCTGAAAAAGGATGCCTCGTCCATGGGAACAGAAGTGAGCAGTGGCTGATGCGGAACTTCGGATCCTTCTCTACCTTGGTTGACTATGAAGACTTCTTTGCACCGAATATTCATTTCAGTGGTGTAAGTGTTTAACTTTATGGGGGCTCTTAAGAAAGCAGGGACTGTAATGTCGGGAAGATACAAGATGTCATTAAGATGTTATAGGATTGTACAGGAAGTTCATGACCAATCAAGACCAATGTTCTCTCTCCCATAGCTATCAGTCCTGGCACTGCTGAGCCCGGAACAGAAGGCTGAGTTGGTTCTTCACCCCGGAAATGGAGGCCTGGACAATATCACCATCAGCCTGGTCTTCCAGAGTCTGCTTGGGCCTCTAATAAACAATGCTCACCTGAATCAGTCAATGTACAATGCAACAATGATGTCCAACATGATTGCTGGCAATGTCACAGGACCACATGAACTTGATAGAGTAGGTTATGTGTCTTTTTTTAATATTTTTTTTATTTGGTTCCCAATTAGCTTTTGCAGAAGCATCAGTTACCCGCCCTGGGGTCCACAAAAAAACACAAAACATGACAAGAAACAAAACACTGATAGACAAGGACAGTCACACAAATTTCAAATACAAAGATATAGAAACAATACAACAACAAAAACTATGTGTGCGTGTGTTTATCGGTCTCTTTTCTGGGGTGGCAGGTAGCCTAGCGGTTAAGAGGGACTAGTTAAAAAATCTGTCGACGTGCCTTTGAGCAAGGCACTTAACCCTAATTGCTCTGGATAAGAGCGTTGCTAAATGTTAACGTCAAACAAGGCTATTTATTTTGCTGTCATCAACTCCATGTACAGTATGAGCCAACTAATGATTACAAATCTGTGGTTGCAGACTCTAAACAACTTCCTATCATTCCTGAGGCCCTTGGGTAGTTTCATCAAGACTTTGGTGGGCAGCATTCAAGCGGTATGTGTTGTCTTTTACAATCTCACAAGTATGAACAAATTATTTCCTTTCCCTTTCCTTTTCCAATCTGAAACAACGTACTATGTACTATGTACTGTCTCCCCACAGAGGAATGTGAGCTCTGAGAGACAGCATGTTCTGGCCCAGGCAGTAGTGAACTGGATCCTGGCAGAGCTGGCTGGACACATCTCCCCCAACTTCACACTGACAAATGAGATCATCCCCAGCCAGACTCCCTCTCTCAGCAACTTCAACATCACCAGCCTTAAGGACTGGTTTCAGCATGTGGTCCTCCCTACCCTGAACCGCTTCCAGCTCAACAACCAGACTCAGATCCCACACGACCTTACTGCTGTCTTCAACCAAGTCTTGTGAGTTGAATAAATATTTTACGTTATAAGCCTTGTGGACTTTGTAGACTTTGTCTAGTTCAGGTATTCCCAAACTGCGGTACACGTACCCCCAGGGGTACGCACAATGCCATCGGGGGTACGCCAAATAAAAACATGATTCACCTTTTAAAAATATATATATTTTCCAATGGGGCTATACATTTGGGTAAGGTTTTTTTCTCGCCCTCGTTTCATTGCCAAAAATAAAATTAAACCATCTAGTGCTCAGCGAAATAACAACACAATGTCAAATACAGGTAGCCTAGTCAAATAATTAACATCCAATCACATTAACCATTACTCTCTTGCGGGAATTCCACTAACGGTCCGTATGTAGCCAAACGTAGCTGATGTTCATGTTGGTATCTGTACTGATGGCGCAATAGCCATGACAGGGAGACAGTGGAGTGGTAACACACGTGCAAGCAGTTGCTCCCGACGCCACTTGGGTACACTGCAGCATCCACCAAGAGGCTCTTGCTGCCAAGGGAATGCCTGACAGCTTGAAAAACATTTTGGACACTACAGTGAAAATGGTTAACTTTGTTAAAGCAAGGCCCCTGAACTCTCGTGTATTTTCTGCACTATGCAATGATATGGACAGCAACCATGTAATGCTTTTACAACATACAGAAGTGCGCTGGTTATCAAGGGGCAAAGTATTGACACTTTTTTATGAATTGAGAGACATGCTTAAATTTTTCTTCACTGACCATCATTTTCACTTGTCTGACCGCTTGCATGATGACGAGTTTCTCACACGACTGGCCTATCTGGGTGATGCTTTTTCTCGCCTGAATGATCTAAATCTAGGATTACAGGGACTCTCCGCTATGATTAAGAAGTTGGAGCTCTTTTCTGTCTGCATTAACAGGGACAACACACAGGTCTTTCCATCATTGTATGATTTTTTTGTGTGCAAATTAACTCAAACTAATGGACAATATCAAATGTGAATTAGCGAAGCACCTGAGTGAGTTGGATGCGCAGTTACGCAGGTACTTTCCCGAAATGGATGACACAAACAACTTGATTCGTTATCCCTTTCATGCCCTGCCTCCAGTCCACTTACCGACATCTGAACAAGAGAGCCTCATCGAAATTGCAACAAGTGGTTCTGTGAAAATGTATTTTAATCAGGAGGCACTGCCAGATTTCTGGATAGGGCTGCGCTCAGAGTATCCTGCCTTGTCAAATCGCGCTGTTAAAACACTGATGCCCTTTGCAACCAAGTACCTAAGTGAGAGTGGATTCTCGGCCCTCACTACCATGAAAACTAAATACAGGCACAGACTGTGAGTGGAAAGACTGAGACTCTCTCCAATACAACCCAACATTGCAGAGTTATGTGCATCTTTTCAAGCACACCTTTCTCATTAGCCTGTGGTGAGTTATTCACAATTTTCGATTAACAAATAAGGTTTTATATGTAAGATGGTTAAATAAAGAGCAAAATGATTGATTATAATTATATTATTATTTGTGCCCTGGTCCTATAAGAGCTCTTTGTCACTTCCCACGAGCCGGGTTGTGACAAAAACTCACACTCATTCTTATGTTTAATAAATGTATTGTATAGTGTGTGTGCGGCAGGCTTACAATGATGGCAAAAAACAACATTTGAGAGTGTGCTGACCCTGGTGCTAGAGGGGGTACGCAGCTGGAGGTTGAATGTTTGAAGGGGTATGGGACTATAAAACGTTTGGGAACCACTGGTCTAGTTGATTCAGATCATTTGAATATGATCATTTTTTATATTTTGCACTAAATGTTATGCCTCTATATTATTTTTCAGCTCATTAAATCCTCCAATGGGTTCTAACTCTTCCATGTATTCAATGGTTGGTCCCATGGATGTCTGTCAAATCGGCAACAATGATGATATGTGCTCGGTGAGTTCTATTTGCCACTATGTTCATCTTGGTTAAGTCCTCATGATCTCTTATTCAACATGGGATCACTATCTAGAGAAGGCTTTGTGGTTCATAGCCAAAGTATTTCAACAATCTAGACTGTTCTGACAAAAACATTTCAACCGAATAATTCAAAAATCAAATCAAATCAAATGTATTTATATAGCCCTTCTTACATCAGCTGATATCTCAAAGTGCTGTACAGAAACCCAACCTAAAACCCCAAACAGCAAGCAGTGCAGGTGTAGAAGCACGGTGGCTAGGAAAAACTCCCTAGAATACCCAACCTAGCAGAGGAGCATGTGGCCCCCCTCTTCAACATCGTCAGACACAGAGACTGCAACACCAGCCAAGAAACGTAAGATCAGCACAGTGTATTTGTAGAAACACTAATAATACTAATAATGTGATGCATGTTTGCAACTGACCTTCGTGTACAGTACATTACTGCTCTTAGTTGTGCTTGACAATGCATATCAATGGGTGCTCTTTCTGTTTCTGTCATCTACAGAGTGGCGTTGCTGAACTCTATCCTACCTCACTGTCCAACGGCACACAGGCTGCTGTCCAGCATCAAATAATCATGTCTCTCAGAGGATTCACCTAGTCATCATCTCCAGTGGTGTGAAGTTACGGCTGCAATCCGTTAACGGGATCGATATGACAACAGCCAGTGAAAGTGCAGGGCGCCAAATTGAAACAACAGAAATCTCATAATTAAAGTTCCTCAAACATAGATGTATCTTATACCATTTTATAGGTAATCTTGTTGTTAATCCCACCAAAGTGTCCGATTTCAAATAGACTTTCAGCGAAAGCACCACAAACGATTGGTAGGTCACCACTAACTCACAGAAAAATTCTGCCATTTTTCCAGCAAAAGAAAGGAGTCACAAAAAGCACAAATAGAGATAAAATTAATCACTAACCTTTGATGATCTTCATCAGATGTGTCAGATTTCAAAAAGCTTTACGGCAAAATACAATATTCAATCATCTGAAAACAGCGTTCAGCCACAAAAGCAAGCCATACAGTTACCCGCCAAATTGTGCAGTCAACAAAACTCATAAAAACCATTATAAATCTTCACTTACTTTGCTGATCTTCGTCAGAATGCACTCCAGGACTCCCACTTCCACAAGAAATGTTAGGTTTTTTCGGTAATGTCCATCATTTATGTCCCAAATAGCTATTTTTGTAGCGTGTTTGGTAAACCAAATCCAACGTCAGGGAAGCGCGTTCACTAAAACCTGGCGAATGTCCAAAAGTTCGTAACAGTCCGTAGAAACATGTCAAACGATGTATTGAATCAATCTTTAGAATGTTTTTAAACATAAATCTTGAATAACGTTCCAACGGAGAATTACATTGACTTCAGATGAGCGATGGAACAGAGCTCCCTTCATGTGAACGCGCATGGTGAAAGCATGGTCAGGTCATGGCAGACCTGACTAATTCCCCTCTCATTCGGCCCCCCTTCACAGTAGAGGCATCAGACAGGCTCTACAGACTGTTGACATCTAGTGGAAGCCGTAGGAAGTGAAAACTCTATCCATATCTCGCTGTGATTTCAATAGGATCTTGGTTGAAAATGGACCAGCCTCAGAATTTCCACTTCCTGTTTGGATTTTTTCTCAGGTATTGGCCTGCCATAATGAGTTCTGTTATACTCACAGACATAATTCAAACAGTTTAGAAACTTCAGAGTGTTTTCTATCCAATACTAATAATAATATGCATATATTAGCAACTATGACTGAGGAGTAGGCCGTTTACTCTGGGCGCCTCTGTGCACCTTTCATCCAAGCTACTCAATACTGCCCCTGCAGCCATAAGAAGTTTTAAGTAAAAATACTTGAAAGTACTAATTAAGTTGTTTTTTGGGGTAACTGTACTTTACTTTACTTCACTATATTTCTAAGGAAAATTATGTACTTTTTTATGTCCCATATCATGCAAAACTCATCATACCAGCTGTATGTTTGCCCTGCTTGAACAGCAATAGCTCAGATGCACATGAAACATGAATTGACCCGGAAATGAATAAACAAAGTTCAAGAGATGCAGAAAAATGATCTAAACATTTAAAATAGGGGAATCTTTCCAAGACAGCTGGGTGATACAACAACATATTACAATCGTAGCAAGTACATCTTTCCTCACAAAGTTACGAGTTACCAGTAACAGTAGTAGTATCTCACTTTACTTCTCATGATCCTTCTCTCTATAATTCTCCCTAAATGCATGATAATATAGAATAATGGGTTTTATATACCATGGTCTGAGGTGCAGTTTTGGGCTTAATGCTGGACCAAATGAGGAACGAGTTCATTTATAGTATCTCATTGTTCGCAGAATTCAAACTCCACTACGTTGCTATAGGAACAACAGCTTCTTCATGTTCCTGAGACAATCCTCCTCAACTTACATTCCCAAAGTTGACCAACTTCCTCTCCCTTATTCCACCCAGCGGGAATCTGAGGTACAGTACATTGAACTTGTTTCAGCTGCACTTCAACTTTTGGAAAGTGTGTTCTGGCCTAGAGTCACTGTGTATCCTATGCTATCTGTGTTCCAGCTGCTCAAACACATGCATCCCTCAAAGCTCGGCACCTCTCAGGAAGCCAGAGGTGGTGGACAACAAGACTAAACTCTGCACAATCTTCCGAAACTACAAAAATACTCCAGAGTTCTTGGAAACCGTAAGGACACACACTGCTGATTGTGGTCACCATTTTTCAAGCACTCACTGAGTATCCTTTCTTAGGATTTACTGAAAGAAAAACCTCTCTGTTAAATGGTGCATTCTCTCAGTCCTTTGACTTTGTCATTATCTGTCTGTAGGAGAATTCTTCCGGATGATGTGAAGCGTCCAGTCCTGCCCTGCGTCTGGCCTTTGGCTCTGGCCACTGATGACAAGGCTGAGGTTGCCGCTGGTTTTGACAACAGACTGAGGAAACTACCTGAAGTTCCTCAACAGAAACACTGCCTCCAGTCCTCTGACACACTCAACGCCTCCTGTTTACCCTGAGTACCCTGAGTACAATCCCTGAGTACTCTGAGCAGTGTTTCTCTGGATGGAAACTTGGGACAGTCCTTGTCCATCATTACAGATTCTCATCACCAAAACTTTCCAGGTGATTCACTTTTAATAGGTTTATTGCTAGTGGCCTATTGGTTGTGAGCATCATTCACAACCATGATTCATGCTTTAAACCATTCCATCCTCTCTACTTCCAATGTAGAGGATATTTTCATAATAAATGTTCTCTTTCTTCAGATAACAATACAGACAGTCTAATAAACCTGGGCTCTTTAGTGGGAGGTCTTCCTACCAAACACTCATCGCCAATACCCGCGCAGCAGTTTTAACAAATCCTCGCAACCCAAAATTTGTTCCAACATGCTGACTGCTCCAACAATTCTGCAACAGATCTAGTTAGTAAGGTATGTGTACGTTGGCTAAGCTAACAGTAGCTAGACTAACTGATGTGAAGTAGGCGTTATGAGTTTCCCTCCCAATATTTCTACATGCCTCATTTAATGTGTTATAAAAAAAATCTAGAGTAATCAATCATATAACAGTATTCATTTTAAAATGTTGACATGTTTTTGTATTACTTATTCAGATCATCACAGTTGACATGAACCAACAGAACTGATAGTCAATGTCCCAGATGAAATGGCAACCGAAATTCCCAGGAATCTACTGAATTTCCCAACAACTGGAAATCAAACACTCACTGCCTGAACATCATCAGAAAAAATGGAAACCTCAGCAGGTATTGGGGGGTTTTGTAGTATTCAAAGCCATGTGACCTTCAACATTTACACGATTATACAGTGTGACATGTGTATTATATCGTCTATAAATGTGTCTGCACCTCTGTTTCTCTCTGTTTATTTATAGGCTGTGCTGTTTCTTTTGTACAGTAGCAATGGATTGGATGAGCCTGATGAGTAAGTGTAACAGTGTTTAGAGAATGTTGGTCCTGACCAATAGCTGAGCAGAAATCATACATGTATCATTTTCACATGGGGATACATTTTTATATTATTATCTTGAACAAAAATTGGTTAAAAAATTACATTTATAGTTCCTGTATTAATTAGATGAATGTACTGGCATTGATTTCTTTGTAGCCTTTCTGAGTACGTGCTTCAAGGATTCACTTGCTCTCGTGTCCAGACTTTCACCAAAACAAAAATTAAACCTCTCATCCAGAGCTTGCAGACGTAGGGCCGTCGAAGAAAGGTGGTTCTCAAGGAGACACAGGTGAATATTAAAAATACTACTTTTTCACATAAACTAAAGGCCCTACTCAATCAAAACCGGTAGCCAGGCCTCCAGATTACATTGTTAATGTGCTGTATGAATTATAACTGCTTTAATGTCTTTTCATGGCTACATGAATCCAAGCATGTATTCTCTCAGCACCAGAATGACAATAGTTTACTGGAAACCCAGTAACTGAAATATATATTGAATATGTTTCTCTGTTTTCAAGGAGCTTATTTTACAGACATATGAGAAAGTAACATTTTTGTTTTACAGCTAACTTGCATGTGGAACAACATCAAAGGTGAAAGTCCTCAAGATTTTGACAACTATCCATCAGATATGTTTGTGTATTACAGGTAAGTTGGTCATGTCACTGACATTGTAAAATGCATTGTAAAATGACGGTATCTAATTTCAGATTAACTATTACTGTTAGGTGTTATTACGCTGACATAACCAAATGAAAATGCCTTATAAATGGAACCATAAAGACAATGTAACTGTTTGTATCTTTCCTCCCAGTACACCAACAATACAAAGACCGACTCAGATCCTACTTCATTTGGAAACAGGAAGCGGCTAGACTTCTCCGTCCTGTCCAGCACGTTGGCATGGATGATAAGGTTATCTACTGAACATGCCAAAAGTGCCTGGTGAGTTATGTAGTCCAAACGAAGACACAAGTTTCTGACTGGATTGTTTAAAAGCAGTGATTAGGACGACATTTGATTTATTCCAGGACATCAAAGGGACAACAAGCTCAGTCGAGATAATCTCGAGGTCCTGGGCAAACATGGCAGTACTCTTGGATGAGAACTACATCAGAGCTCTGACTCTTTACATCCTGGAGAAACTAAGAACTGCATGACTTCTCAGATCAGCAGATTAAAGCTATGGAGACTGTTATCTGCAGTGGCAAACACCACATATGGGTATGTTCACCTTGCTGATATCGGGAGCTGTGCTGATTTCAAATGAAATGCATTTTTGTCTATAGATTTTTTCTTATTAATAAGTCCTGTCTTTATTCTTATCTGTTCCAGAAAACTCAAGCACATGGACTGGAAAAAACTCTAGAGCAGCTTGACATTCTTCCCTGTACGCTTAACAGAGAACTTCTGGAAACAACATCAGCGCGGTATAACTATACATGCAATTGCATAGCACTTTGCACAATATGTTGTATTCAAATCAAATTGTGGTTTGTAACATGCGCCGAATTTTTTTATATTTTCTGGGTCAAGGTTTGGCTTTTTCAAGAGAGGCTTTATTACTGCCACTTTTAGTGAGTTTGGTACACATCCGGTGGATAGAGAGCCGTTTATTATGTTCAACATAGGAGGGCKAAGCACAGGAAGCAGCTCTTTCAGTAGTTTAGTWGGAATAGGHTCCAGTATGCAGCTTGAAGGTTTAGAGGCCATGATTATTTTCATCATTGTGTCAAGAGATATAGTACTAAAACACTTAATTGTCTCTCTTGATCCTAGATCCTGGCAGAGTTGTGCAGACTCAGGACAGCTGAGCTTTGGAGGAATACGCAGATTTAAAGAATACACTGACGTCAAGTAGGCCACTCCTAGTTGATGAGCATAATTTTTCCTAATGCTACTATTATGTGTGTTTTTTCTTTCATTGTTGCTTATTATCGTAAAGGTAGACTTAGCGATATGATGTAGGTGCACAATGTCACGTTCTGACCTTCATTTCCTTTGTTTTGTCTTTATTTAGTATGGTCAGGGCGTGAGTTGGGGTGGGCAGTCTATGTGTCTTTTTCTATGTTGGGGTTTTGAGTTCGGCCTGGTATGGTTCTCAATCAGAGGCAGCTGTCAATCGTTGTCCCTGATTGAGAATCATACTTAGGTAGCCTGGGTTTCACTTTTGGTTTGTAGGTGTTTGTTTCCGTGTTAGTGTTTGTCGCCACACGGTACTGTTTCGGTTTCGTTCGTTTCACGTTTATTGTTTTGTATTTTGTAGTGTTCAGTTTATGTCTTGAAATAAACATTATGGACACTTACCACGCTGCATATTGGTCCTCCGATCCTTCTCGTTTCTCCTCGTCAGAAGAGGAGGACGACAGTCGTTACACACAAATTAAACAGCATACACTCTTCGAAAAATGGTGCTATCTAGAACCTAACAGGGTTCTTCTGCTGTCCCCATAGGAGAACCCTTTGAAGAACCCTTGTTGGTTCCAGGTAGAAAGCTTTCGGTTCCAGGTAGAACCCTTATGGGTTCAATGTAGAACCTTTTCCACAGAACCCAAAATACTTCTACCTGGAACCAAAAAGAGCTATCCTATGGGCAGAGCCGAAGAACCCTTTTGGAACCCTTTTTTCTAAGAGTGTAGTGGGTCAATTTCCGCAACAACTAAGAGTGTTGAAGCGCAAAGCTCAACTCCCCACATGTTTTGGTCCCGTACCTACGGGTCTCTAACAGCGTGAAGCAAACCCATGTACATGCACAGACACTGTGTGTGACTGTGTGGGAGCGAATTCTTGCATCTCACTCATCATCTGCAGTGCTGCTAGTGGCAACATCATTTTGCTGAGTCTACCTTTAACTTAAAAATGTTCTTGCACTGGGGACTTCCAATTCCAAAATCCTTTTAAATTGTATTGACTTCATGATGACATGTCTTCCCCTGTCACAGGTATCCCATGCAGCAGAAAATCTGTCTGTGATTCTGAGATGTGTGCCCCATTCCAACCTGAGCCTCACTGGAGAAAATCGGAAACTATTGGTCACAGAGCTATCCAAGACACTGACAGGACCACACACGATGATGGTAAGAATATCAGAGATTCAATTAAAATCAAGACAAATGTCATGTTACTGTGAAATTTGACTCATATTGTGAAGTCCTTCCCTTTTAGAATGGCAGTTCGGGTTGGCCCAACCTCACAGACTTGTTTGGCCAGCTTCTGACAGATGGCTTCAGTGCTGAGAACCTTGGTGATGAGAACTTCATCCGCTTCTGGTTCCTGATCAGACTGCGGCCCCTCCTACCTTCAGTGTCAGAGGAGTACCTATCCTGCCTCAGCACTAGAGACTTCAGCTGTCAATCCTACCAAGCCCTGTATGTACAACACAAAGACAACTATAAATACATTTTTCAGTTCATAGACATATATAGAAATGTTACATATGCTATTGATAATACCAAAAGTGTGTATTCTGAATCCTGATTTTCTCATTACTTACAGTGTCATGGGGCTGAGCGATCAAACTTCTCAGTGGTTGGTACTAGTTCATGATTTTGACCTTTTGAACTTACTGATTCATCCAATGTCATTTGTAACCAGTTTGAATCCATGTTCTTATTCCACTGTGTAGGTGGATGTCCTGCCTATGCTGAGCCCCAGGCAGCTGGGGGAGGTGGCCTCCACACCTGGTCAGCTCAGAAACCCTGGAGATGTCCYCATGATACTGATTCATGTGCTTCCCAGAGATCTGGGCGAGTTCTTTGACATTGTTTCTCCAGCTGTTAAGGTATGGATGAGTGATGGTCAATTCTTATACCACTGTCTTATTCCCTATATACCTTTGCTTAGTACAATCCCCTCATTTGCTTCTGTCTTCAGGGTCTTCACCTTCCAGTGGATGTGCGTCAGGTGCTTCTCCAGCAGGTGTTTGACAATGCCAACCTATCAGATCCCTCCATCAAAGACCCTGAGGTGCTGGTGTGGTTGGGCCAGAGACTCCGCCCACTTTTACCCAACCTAGCAGAGGAGCATGTGGCCCCCCTCTTCAACATCGTCAGACACAGAGACTGCAACACCAGCCAAGAAACGTAAGATCAGCACAGTGTATTGTAGAAACACTAATAATAACTAATAATGTGATGCATGTTTGCAACTGACCTTCGTGTACAGTACATTACTGCTCTTAGTTGTGCTTGACAATGCATATCAATGGGTGCTCTTTCTGGTTTCTGTCATCTACAGAGTGGCGTTGCTGAACTCTATCCTACCATCACTGTCCAACGGCACACAGGCTGCTGTCCAGCATCAAATAATCATGTCTCTCAGAGGTATTCACCTAGTCATCATCTCCAGTGGTGTGAAGTACGGCTGCAATCCCGTTAACGGGATCGATATGACAACAGCCAGTGAAAGTGCAGGGCGCCAAATTGAAACAACAGAAATCTCATAATTAAAGTTCCTCAAACATAGATGTATCTTATACCATTTTATAGGTAATCTTGTTGTTAATCCCACCAAAGTGTCCGATTTCAAATAGACTTTTCAGCGAAAGCACCACAAACGATTGGTAGGTCACCACTAACTCACAGAAAAATTCTGCCATTTTTCCAGCAAAAGAAAGGAGTCACAAAAAGCACAAATAGAGATAAAATTAATCACTAACCTTTGATGATCTTCATCAGATGTGTCAGATTTCAAAAAGCTTTACGGCAAAATACAATATTCAATCATCTGAAAACAGCGTTCAGCCACAAAAGCAAGCCATACAGTTACCCGCCAAATTGTGCAGTCAACAAAACTCATAAAAACCATTATAAATCTTCACTTACCTTTGCTGATCTTCGTCAGAATGCACTCCCAGGACTCCCACTTCCACAAGAAATGTTAGGTTTTTTCGGTAATGTCCCATCATTTATGTCCAAATAGCTATTTTTGTAGCGTGTTTGGTAAACAAATCCAACGTCAGGGAAGCGCGTTCACTAAAACCTGGCGAAATGTCCAAAAGTTCCGTAACAGTCCGTAGAAACATGTCAAACGATGTATTGAATCAATCTTTAGAATGTTTTTAACATAAATCTTGAATAACGTTCCAACCGGAGAATTACATTGACTTCAGATGAGCGATGGAACAGAGCTCCCTCTCATGTGAACGCGCATGGTGAAAGCATGGTCAGGTCATGGCAGACCTGACTAATTCCCCTCTCATTCGGCCCCCCTTCACAGTAGAGGCATCAGACAAGGCTCTACAGACTGTTGACATCTAGTGGAAGCCGTAGGAAGTGAAAACTCATCCATATCTCGCTGTGATTTCAATAGGATCTTGGTTGAAAATGGACCAGCCTCAGAATTTCCACTTCCTGTTTGGATTTTTTCTCAGGTATTGGCCTGCCATATGAGTTCTGTTATACTCACAGACATAATTCAAACAGTTTTAGAAACTTCAGAGTGTTTTCTATCCAATACTAATAATAATATGCATATATTAGCAACTATGACTGAGGAGTAGGCCGTTTACTCTGGGCGCCTCTGTGCACCTTTCATCCAAGCTACTCAATACTGCCCCTGCAGCCATAAGAAGTTTTAAGTAAAAATACTTGAAAGTACTAATTAAGTTGTTTTTTGGGGTAACTGTACTTTACTTTTACTTCACTATATTTCTAAGGAAAATTATGTACTTTTTTATGTCATCATATCATGCAAAACTCATCATACCAGCTGTATGTTTGCCTGCTTGAACAGCAATAGCTCAGATGCACATGAAACATGAATTGACCCCGGAAATGAATAAACAAAGTTCAAGAGATGCAGAAAAATGATCTAACATTTAAAATAGGGGAATCTTTCCAGACAGCTGGGTGATACAACAACATATTACAATCGTAGCAAGTACATCTTTCCTCAACAAAGTACGAGTTACCAGTAACAGTAGTAGTATCTCACTTTACTTCTCATGATCCTTCTCTCTATAATTCTCCCTAAATGCATGATAATATAGAATAATGGGTTTTATATACCATGGTCTGAGGGCTGCAGTTTTGGGCTTAATGCTGGACCAAATGAGGAACGAGTTCATTTATAGTATCTCATTGTTCGCAGAATCAACTCCACTACGTTGCTATAGGAACAACAGCTTCTTCATGTTCCTGAGACAATCCTTCCTCAACTTTACATTCCCAAAGTTGACCAACTTCCTCTCCCTTATTCCACCACAGCGGGAATCTGAGGTACAGTACATTGAACTTGTTTCAGCTGCACTTCAACTTTTGGAAAGTGTGTTCTGGCCTAGAGTCACTGTGTATCCTATGCTATCTGTGTTTCCAGCTGCTCAACACCATGCATCCCTCAAAGCTCGGCACCTTCCTCAGGAAGCCAGAGGTGGTGGACAACAAGACTAAACTCTGCACAATCTTCCGAAACTACAAAAATACTCCAGAGTTCTTGGAAACCGTAAGGACACACACTGCTGATTGTGGTCACCATTTTCAAGCACTCACTGAGTATCCCTTTCTTAGGATTTACTGAAAGAAAAACCTCTGTTAAATGGTGCATTCTCTCAGTCCTTTGACTTTGATCATTATCTGTCTGTAGGAGAATCTTCCGGATGATGTGAAGCGTCCAGTCCTGCCCTGCGTCTGGCCTTTGGCTCTGGCCACTGATGACAAGGCTGAGGTTGACCGCTGGTTTGACAACAGACTGAGGAACTACCTGAAGTTCCTCAACAGAAACCTGCTCCAGTCCTCTGACACACTCAACGCCTCCTGCTTACCCTGAGTACCCTGAGTACAATCCCTGAGTACTCTGAGCAGTGTTTCTGGATGAAACTTGGGACAGTCCTTGTCCATCATACAGATTCTCATCACCCAAAACTTCCAGGTGATTCACTTTTTAATAGGTTTATTGCTAGTGGCCTATTGGTTGTGAGCATCATTCACAACCATGATTCATGCTTTAAACCATTCCATCCTCTCTACTTCCAATGTAGAGGATATTTCATAATTAATGTTCTCTTTCTTCAGATAAACAATACAGACAGTCTAATAAACCTGGGCTCTTTAGTGGGAGGTCTTCCTACCCAAACACTCATCGCAATACCCGCGCAGCAGGTTCTAACAACATCCTCCAACCCAAAATTTGTTACCAACATGCTGACTGCTCCAACAATTCTGCAACAGATCTATGTTAATAAGGTATGTACTTGGCTAGCTAACAGTAGCTAGACTAACTGATGTGAAGTAGGCGTTATGAGTTTCCCTCCCAATATTTCTACATGCCTCATTTAAATGTGTTATAAAAAAATCTAGAGTAATCAATCATAATAACAGTATTCATTTTAAAATGTTGACATGTTTTTGTATTACTTATTCAGATCATCACAGTTGACATGAAACCAACAGAACTGATAGTCAATGTCCCAGATGAAATGGCAACCGAAATTCCCAGGAATCTACTGAATTTCCCAACAACTGGAAATCAAACACTCACTGCTGAACATCATCAAGAAAAAATGGAAACCTCAGCAGGTATTGGGGGGTTTGTAGTATTCAAAAGCCATGTAGACCTTCAACATTTACACGATTATACAGTGGTGAACATGTGTATTATACGTCTATAAATGTGTCTGCACCTCTGTTTCTCTCTGTTTAATTTATAGGCTGTGCTGTTCTTTGATACAGTAGCAAATGGATTGGATGAGCCTGATGAGTAAGTGTAACAGTGTTTAGAGAATGTTGGTCCTGACCAATAGCTGAGCAGAAATCATACATGTATCATTTTCACATGGGGATACATTTTTATTATGTACTTGAACAAAAATTGGTTAAAAAATACATTTATAGTTCCTGTATTAACTCTAATGAATGTACTGCATTGATTTCTTTGTAGCCTTTCTGAGTACGTGCTTCAAGGATTCACTTGCTCTCGTGTCCAGACTTTCACCAAAACAAAAAATTAAACCTCTCATCAGAGCTTGCAGACGTAGGGCCGGTCGAAGAAAGGTGGTTCTCAAGGAGACACAGGTGAATATTAAAAATACTACTTTTTCTACATAAACTAAAGGGCCCTACTCAATCAAAACCGGTAGCCAGGCCTCCAGATTACATTGTTAATGTGCCTGTATGAATTATAACTGCTTTAATGTCTTTTTCATGGCTACATGAATCCAAGCATGTATTCTCTCAGCACCAGAATGACAATAGTTACTGGAAACCCAGTAACTGAATATATATTGAATATGTTTCTCTGTTTTCAAGGAGCTTATTTTACAGACATATGAGAAAGTAACATTTTGTTTTACAGCTAACTTGCATGTGGAACAACATCAAAGGTGAAAGTCCTCAAGATTTTGACAACTATCCATCAGATATGTTGCTGTATTACAGGTAAGTTGGTCATGTCACTGACATTGTAAAATGCATTGTAAATGACGGTATCTAATTTCAGATTAACTATTTACTGTTAGTTTATTACGCTGACATAACCAAATGAAAATGCCTTATAAATGGAACCATAAAGACAATGTAAACTGTTTGTATCTTTCTCCAGCTACACCAACATACAACAGACCGACTGCAGATCCTACTTCATTGAAACAGGAAGAGCAGACTTCTCCGTCCTGTCCAGCACGTTGGATGGATGAAAGGTTGATCTACTGAACAATGCCAAAAAGTGCCTGGTGAGTTATGTATTCAAGACGAAAGACACAAGTTTCTGACTGAATGTTTAAAAGCAGTGATTAGGACGACATTTGATTTATTCCAGAACATCAAAGGGACACAGCTCAGTCGAGATAATCTCGAGGTCCTGGGCAACATGGCATGTACTCTGGATGAGAACTACATTCAGAGCTCTGACTCTTACATCCTGGAGAAACTAAAGAACTGCAATGACTTCTCAGATCAGCAGATTAAAGCTATGGAGACTGTTATCTGCAGTGGCAACACCACATATGGGTATGTCACATTGCTGATATCGGAGCTGTGCTGATTTCAAATGAATGCATTTTTGTCTATAGATTTTTTCTTATTAATAAGTCTGTCTTTATTCTTATCTGTTCAGAAACTCAAGCACATGGACTGAAAAAACTCTAGAGCAGCTTGACATTCTTCCACTGTACTTAACAGAGAACTTCTGGAAACACATCAGCGCGGTATACTATACATGACAATTGCATAGCACTTTGACAATATGTTGTATTCAAATCAAATTGTGTTTGTAACATGCGCCGAATATCAAATCAATTAATCACATTTATTTTTAAAGCCCTTCTTACATCAGCTGATATCACACGGTGCTGTACAGAAACCCAGCCTAAAACCCCAAACAGCAAGCAATGCAGGTGTAGAAGCACACTGGCTAGGAAAAACTCCCTAGAATACAACAAGTGTAGACCTTACCGTGAAATGCTTACTTACAAGCCCTTAACCAATAATGCAGTTTTAAGAAAATAGAGTTAATAAAATATTGACTAAATAACTAAAAATAAAAATAAAAAGTAACACAAATAACAATAATGAATATACATTGGGTACCGCTACCGATTCAATGTGCTGGGGTCAGGTTAGTCAAGGTCATTTGTACATGTAGGTAGGGGTAAAGTGACTATGCATAGATAATAAACAGCAAGTAGCAGCAGTGTTGTCAGGGTGGCCATTTGATTAATTGTTCAGCTGTCTTATGACTTGGGGGTAGAAACTGGTAAGGAGCCTTTTGGACCTAGACTTGGCTCTCTGGTACCGCTTGCCGTGCGGTAGCAGAAAGAACAGTCTATGACTTGGGTGACTGGAGTCTTTGACAATTTTTTGGGCCTTCGTCTGACACCACCTAGTATATAGGCCCCGGATGGCAGGAAGCTAGCTCCCTTATCTTTTGAATAACATCATTTGAGTGACATCATTTGAAATTGTTACCTATCTCAATTTGAAAAGCTCTCATTTACCTTATATGCGTTTCTTATTTCTTAATATGTTCTCTTTTGACTGAAACAGCAGAATAAAAGCAAGTTCCTGAAGAAATTCATGAAAAAAACTACGTACAAACAAGACAATGAAGAGGAAACTGAAGAACCTGTTCAAAGAATGCACCATGTCTTTGAGATCCAAACGAAGCACTGGTAGGTTTAAATAATATCAGGTCAATATAGCTGTTCTGTGGTTTTAATAGTGGAGGCTCCTTTATGACATGAATGATCACATTTCTTTTCAATACTTGTCTATTTAGTAAATGCATGTCCAGATTCCCTTGGAAACATTACTCAAGTGACCATAAGCAATGACGCGTTCCCCTTTGGGTATGACACCACCACGTTCAACCACTGTCTGAGCGCTCAAGTAGTAATGGACAATCTGGCCACCCTGACTGAGAAGGTAGATGATGATGACATGCAAAATGTCATTTTGGAGAAGCTACACCAGGTATAAGACTTTACTGACACAAAACAGGAAATCACAACAGATTTCAAACTCACAGGTTGCCAAGAGGTGGTCATTCAGTAACAGTTCTTTATGGTGTGGTCTTGTCCACTAGGCGTACCCCAAAGGTCTCTCAGACCAGCAGGTTCAGGTGCTTCGGTCGGTGTCTCGCGTGGCTTCCATGGAGCAGATTAACAAGTGGAACATCACTACAGTGGACACACTAGCAGCACTGATGGACAATGGCAATGGAGAATGGGACTCCGACAAAGTAGGGATATTTAACTTTACACCAACAATGTCTTTAAATGGTGTTAAAAAAACAACATGATAAACATTTTGCTTCTAAAAGGTGTGCATTTAAATGTATCTTTCATCTTCCTTTTTCCATTTCAGGCCAAAGTTATTGTCACCAAGTTCTTAAGTGCTGGCAATTTGCTTGGTGCCTCTGAACTGAATTCAATTGGAGGGCCTAACCTGTGCGCACTGGACCTCAGTGTGTTGCAAGGAATCAGAAATGACAGTCTCTGGTAAGATCATCAACAGATCTTGCTGTGTGAGAGAGACACCTTGTGGTTGAGTCACTCCACTTCACATGTATCTTTGTTGTGCTCTTGCAGTGGTTGACCTCAACAGAGTATTGAGGCCTAAATGCCCCTTAAATGATGTTGGAACATTTTCATATGCTTTTTTTTGTTTGCGTGTTCATAGTTAGTGTTTTTCTTGTGCACAACAGAACAGAAATGGAACACAACAGAGATGCAGATGCTCTGGAAATCACTAACTGTTCCTCAGGACATAAGAAGACCTTCTTTGCAGTAGCTGAGAACGCCTTTCCTATCAACTTTGTCCAAATCCGCGCCACTGCAGATCAGCTAACATCCTACCAGCTCATTCAGAGATACCTGGGTAAGGGCTCCCTTTTCTGCATACATACATGGTTTCTTGGATGTCCTGTAATAAATGTGATTTAAAAGATTTAGTTCACTCGGGCTGTGACATTAGAGAACACTTGTGCCACCCCAGTACTCATTCTCACCATGTTCGTTGCCCTTTTTTAGGAGGTGCCAGTATCACCTACATACGGAGTCTGTCTAGGGTCAATATTAGCATGGACATCAACACTTTTATTCGTTTGGATTCAGCTGTTGTCCAGGTATGTGCTCATTCCCGTAACCATACCATTCATCAATGACCTGTGATGGCAGTGACTCATATTCATTGTCATCTACCATTTTTTTCTGTAATTCTCTGCCTCTAAATAGGCTCTTAGTGTGCGTGAAGTGTCTGGACTCCTCGGCTCCAACCTAAATGACCTGAAAACCTTTGAGAATAACACTGTAGTGCAGAACTGGGTCTCAAAGCAGTTACAGTCCGAGCTTGACAAGCTGGGTATCAGTCTGACTGGAGGAAGGGTGGATTCAAACACCACCCCCATGACAACAAATACTGCCACCACCATCATCAATACAACTTCCGGTAAGGTGTCAAATGTTGCATTAATGGTTCGCATGCTTCGCCAGTGCTAAATCCATTTTAAAATGTGATTCCATTAGAACGTGTACAAATAATTAGCTTTCAATGAGGGAAATTAGTTATCTGTAATGTACCGTAAACATAATTATACTTATAATGTATAGGAATGTGTTTGGGAACAGACAGTAACAGTAATGACAGAGGACATGCAGATCTTAACCTTGTTATTCTGTTCTCTCTCTCCTTATCTTTTAGGCCAGAGCAGAGGCACATATCCAGCCCCTTTGCTTTTCCTGTTGGGTCTCTTGTTCATTGCAGTGCAAATGTAGATTCTAATATTGCAATAGAAGCATTATAATTTAGACCAGGTTGCATAATTATCATATCACGTCATAATACTACATCTCTTTTTGTAATCTATTTTTAAAGAAGACATTAAAGCTGACATTATATTTGACAGCCAAATGAGTGCAGTATGCAATAAATATGCCATATAATATATAGTGTTTTATCAACTCCATTGCTACAATTGTATTTTCTATTGGTTAATCATTAATATTAATATAACTACTGTAGGTTATTTATCAACTACTTAATTATTATTATTTTTTATATATCATTTTTGTTTATTTCATTTTGTATGTTGGGAATGGGAAAGAAATGCACATTAATATGAGGGTGTTCTGTTGTGTGTTTTACTAAGAAGAGACACTTTAACCTGCCAGAAATGCTTTTCTCAAAGAAAGGGAGAAAGATGTGACTTTTCAATTAAAATGAAAAAGTGTCCAATTTGATTTTCTTGTTTTATATTTGCTCGTCAATGTCATCATTATTTACGGACCATGGTTTTACTTTGTTCAGTTGATGGTTCACAATAGTGATAGGCCTAAGAAACTGCATGGGTCAATCAGGATCAAAGAAATCAAATGGGTACGACAAAACGTGTGTTCCCTATGCCCATCATCAGCAAGTGAAAATACCAGAGAAAAAGAGGCCCAACTCGGCGGAAAATCTTTCTCCCTGCAGCAGGTGGCTGTATTATTTTCTATTTGAGGTTTATTTGGTTGAATATAACTTTCTTAAATTGTTACGAGTGTACTGATATAAGTAGGACACGTGACATCCCGGAAACTTTGAGAAAAAAACACTTTATATAGGAGTTATCTCGAGATAGCTATGCATATTCATTGTATGAGGCTAGTAGCACAGTCTCTCTCCAATGAATACAGGCAGTTTACGTCAACAATCCTCATGGAAATGTATCCACCAATCCAAAGTAAGGATAGGCGGGAGCTAGACAGCCCTCCGTGTCGCTTTGTGAAAAACAACTCCCATTGTCATGTATAAATAAGAAAAAATGCACGAAGAGGTGTGGTATATTGCGAATGTACCACGGCTAAGGGCTGTGTCCTATATTGGCCATATATCACAAACCCCGGAGGAGCCTTATTGCTATTATAAACTGGTTACCAATGTAATTAGAGCAGTAGAACTAAATGTTTTGTCATACCAGTGGTATACATTCTGATATACCATGGCTTTCAGCCAATCAGAATTCAGGGCTCAAACCACCCAGTTTATAATCTTTGATAATATCCTCTGTTAGCACCACGTGTGCTTTTATTTTGAAATGTTCAAATATTTTATTGTATTTTTATTATTAACGACAAATCGATATAACAAGTACATGGGGGAACACAAGTCTATATATAAACAATACACAAAAGACAAATGTTGAAATCAACATCCCGGAAATTGGTCACAATTACGTCAAAGGTCACACGAAATATTTTTTATAACTAACTCGTTTGAAAGTTTTCAATCGCAGATGGCATGGACTCTGGACAAATTTCAGGTGAAAAGAAGAAAAGTCCTCCTATCAAAGTTCTTTCCTGCCAACTCCGAGAGGGAAAAGATAGCCGATTGAATGGCAAGCTCGAATTTAATATAAAAAGACTGGGACAATGGAAAAACACTGCACTTGTAGTCTCTGTGGTTTGGATGCAAGGGACAATACTGGAAGTTCGGTCGGATCACAACACGGTGCTTCTTTTGGACGAGACAGGAACATTCGTTGTCAATGGCGTCAACAACATTCCTAAGGGCAACCCATGCCTACTTCAGGGTGAGATGCACTTTTATTTTCCTTCTAGTTGCAGCCAAAATATGTACAACATTTAACAAAACCCTTGATTTGTTACCCCCTGATTTTACACAGGTAACTATGTCATGGTGATGGGGATGATCCAGGCTCTCTCTCCAGAACCTGTCCTGCGCGCGGTAAAGATGGCAGACCTCTCTGAACGTGCTGCGATTCACAGAAAAATGTGGAAGTTGGAGGTGGAAGACCTTCAGCAAACGCTCACGTAGAAAGAAGCATAAGCAGTATGTTGATATCAATGCCTGTTTGTTTTAATTTATTTTTAGCAAAATGTAAATATTGCTACTGGTTTTGAGTGGTTTCTGGCCTGCCTGATATTTCATTCCCAAAGGTAATGGATCATAGCCTAGAAGTACGTGCCCATCACGTTTATAATAGAAAGGCTATAATATATGCATATAATGCACTAACACTGTTTATGATAGGCTATAATTAAGCAATAAGGCACGAGGGGGTGTGGTATATGGCCAATATACCATGGCTAATAGCTGTTTTGTCATACGCTTAGTATACTGTCAGCCAATCAGCATTCAGTGCTCGAACCACCCAGTTTATAATATATGCATATAATACACTAAACATGTCAGAACTGCTGGAGGAGGGTTATGATGGGAAAAAAGCTAGTCCGGGCAAGAAAGCACAAACTCAAACAAAAGACAAAGAATTTAAATTAAAGAATGAACTATGATCTCATTTGGTGGTAAAATGATCTCATTTATTTGTGCTTATGTCATGCATACACATTGAAAAAGTGCCATTAAGTGAATTCTACAGAAGCACACAATTG
>NC_036860.1:5138515-5193192 GCF_002910315.2 Salvelinus sp. IW2-2015
TGTATCATTTTCACATGGGGATACATTTTTATTATGTACTTGAACAAAAATTGGTTAAAAAATACATTTATAGTTCCTGTATTAACTCTAATGAACGTACTGCATTGATTTCTTTGCAGCCTTTCTGAGTACGTGCTTCAAGGATTCACTTGCTCTCGTGTCCAGACTTTCACCAAAACAAAAATTCAACATCTCATCAGAGCTTGCAGACATAGGGCCGGTCGGAGAAAGGTGGTTCTCAAGGAGACACAGGTGAATATTAAAAATACAACTTTTTCTACATAAACTAAAGGGCCCTAGTCAATCAAAACCGGTAGCCAGGCCTCCAGATTACATTGTTAATGTGCCTGTATGAATTATAACTGCTTTTATTTATTTTTCATGGCTACATGAATCCAAGCATGTATTCTCTCAGCACAAGCATGACAATAGTTACTGGAAACCCAGTAACTGAATATATATTGAATATGTTTCTCTGTTTTCAAGGAGCTTATTGTACAGACATATGAGAAAGTAACATGTTGTTTTACAGCTAACATGCATGTGGAACAACATCAAAGGTGAAAGTCCTCAAGATTTTGACAACTATCCATCAGATATGTTGCTGTATTACAGGTAAGTTGGTCATGTCACTGACATTGTAAAATGCATTGTAAATGACGGTAWCTAATMTRAGATMAACTATTTACTGTTKYTTTATTACGCTGACATAACCAAATGAAAATGCCTTATAAATGMAACCATAAAGACAATGTAAACTGTTTGTKTCTTTCTCCAGCTACACCAACATACAACAGACCYACTGCAGATCCTACTTCARTGAAACAGGAAGAGCAGACTTCTCCGTCCTGTCCAGCACYTTGGATGGAWGAAAGGTTGATCTACTGAACAATGCCAAAAKGTGCCTGGTGAGTTATGTATTCAAGACGAAAGACACAAGTTTCTGACTGAATGTTTAAAAGCAGTGATTATGACGACATTTGATTTATTCCAGAACATCAAAGGGACACAGCTCAGTCGAGATAATCTCGAGGTCCTGGGCAACATGGCATGTACTCTGGATGAGAACTACATTCAGAGCTCTGACTCTTACATCCTGGAGAAACTAAAGAACTGCAATGACTTCTCAGATCAGCAGATTACAGCTATGGAGACTGTTATCTGCAGTGGCAACACCACATATGGGTTTGTCACATTACTGATATCGGAGCTGTGCTGATTTGTATTTGTGTAGATACACAAAAAATGAAAAATCAATGCATTTTTGTCTATTGATTTTTTCTTAATCAGTCTGTCTTTATTCTTYTCTGTTCAGAAACCCAAGCACATGGACTGAAAAAACTCTAGAGCAGCTTGACATTCTTCCACTGTACTTAACAGAGAACTTCTGGAAACACATCAGCACGGTATACTATACATGACAATTGCGTAGCACTTTGACAATATGTTGTATTCAAATCAAATCAAATTGTATTTGTCACACGCGCCGAATATAAAATCAATCACATTTATTTATAAAGCCCTTCTTACATCAGCTGATGTCACAAAGTGCTGTACAGAAACCCAGCCTAGACCCCCAAACACCAAGCAATGCAAGTGTAGAAGCACGGTGGCTAGGAAAAACTCCCTAGAATACAACAGGTGTAGAAGCACGGTGGCTAGGAAAAACTCCCTAGAATACAACAGGTGTAGAAGCACGGTGGCTAGGAAAAACTCCCTAGAATACAATAGGTGTAGACCTTACCGTGAAATGCTTACTTACAAGCCCTTAACCAATAATGCCGTTTTWWGAAAATAGAGTTAAGAAAATGTTTACTAAATAACTAAAGAAATGTAAAAATAAAAAGTAACACAAAATAACAATAATGAATATACATGGGGTACCAGTACCGAGTCAATGTGCGGGGGTACAGATTAGTCGAGGTAATTTGTACATGTAGGTAGGGGTAAATTGACTATGCATAGATATTAACAGCGAGTAGCAGCAGTGTAGTCAGGGTGGCCATTTGATTAATTGTTCAGCTGTCTTATGGCTTGGMGGTAGAAGCTGGTAAGGAGCCTTTTGGACCTAGACTTGGCTCTCCGTTACCGCTTGCCGTGCGGTAGCAGAGAGAACAGTCTATAACTTGGGTGACTGGAGTCTTTGACAATTTTTTGGGCCTTCATCTGACACCGCCTAYTATATAGGCACTGGACGGCAGGAAGCTCCCCTATCTTTTAAATGACATAATTTGAGTGACATCATTTGAGATTGTTACCCATCAAAATTTGAAAAGCTCTCATTTACCTTATATGCGTTTRTTATTTCTTAATGTGTTCTCTTTTGACTGAAACAGCGGAATAAAAGTACGTTCCTGAAGAAATTCATGAAAAGACTACGTACAAACAAGACAATGAAGAGGAAACTGAAGAAGCTGTTCAAAGAATGCACCAAGTCTTTGAGATCCAAACGAAGCACTGGTAMGTTTAAATAATACCAGGTCAATATAGCTGTTCTGTGGTTTTAATAGTGGAGGCTCCTTTATGACATGAATGATCACATTTCTTTTCAATACTTGTCTATTTAGTAAATGCATGTCCAGACTCCCTTGGCAACATTACTCAAGTGACCATAAGCAATGACGCGTTCCCCTTTGGGTATGACACCACCACGTTCAACCACTGTCTGAGCGCCCAAGTAGTAATGGACAATCTGGCCAGCCTGACTGAGAAGGTAGATGATGATGACATGCAAAAGGTCCTTTTGGAGAAGCTACACCAGGTATAAAACTTTACTGACACAAAACAGGAAATCACAACAGATTTCAAACTCACAGGTTGCCAAGAGGTGGTCATTCAGTAACAGCTCTTTATGGTGTGGTCTTGTCCACTAGGCGTACCCCAAKGGTCTCTCAGACCAGCAGGTTCAGGTGCTTSGGTCGGTGTCTCGCGTGGCTTCCATGGAGCAGATTAACAAGTGGAACATCACTACAGTGGACACACTAGCAGCACTGATGGACAATGGCAATGGAGAATGGGACTCCGCCAAAGTAGGGATGTTTAACTTTACATCAGCAATGTCTTTAAATTGTTTTGTTTTTTTAAACATGATAAARATTTTGCTTCTAAAAGGTGTGCATTTAAATGTATCTTTCATCTTCCTTTTTCCATTTCAGGCCAAAGTTATTTTCACCAAGTTCTTAAGTGCTGGCAATTCGCTGGGTGCCTCTGAACTGAATTCAATTGGAGGGCCTAACCTGTGCGCACTGGACCTCAGTGTGTTGCAAGGCATCAGAAATGACAGTCTCCGGTAAGATCATCTACAGATCTTGCTGTGTGAGAGAGTTACCTTGTGGTCAAGTCGTGCAAGTCACTCCACTTCACATGTATCTTTGTTGTGCTCTTGCAGTGGTTGACTTCAACAGAGTATCCAGGCCTAAACCCCTCCTTAAATGATGTTGGAACATTTTCATATGCTTTTTTTGGTTGCGTGTTCATAGTTAGTGTTTTTCTTGTGCCTTCTGAACACAACAGAGATGCAGATGCTCTGGAAATCACTAACTGTTCCTCAGCACATAAGAAGGCCTTCTTTGCAGTAGCTGAGATCGCCTTTCCTATCAACTTCTTCAAAACCCGCGCCACTGCAGATCAGCTAACATCCTACCAGCTCATTCAGACATACCTGGGTAAGGGCTCCCTTTTCTGCATACATACAGAAAAACTAMGGTTTCTTGGATGTCCTGTAATAAATGTGATTTAAACGATTTAGTTCACTCGGGCTGTGACATTAGAGAACACTTGTGCCACCCGAGTCCTCATTCTCACCATGTTTGTTGCCCTTTTTAAGGAGGTGCCAATATCACCTACATACGGAGTCTGTCTAGGGTCAATATTAGCATGGACATCAACACTTTTATTGGTTTGGATTCAGCTGTCGTCCAGGTATGTGCTCATTCCCGTAACCATAGCATTCATCAATGACCTGTGATGGCAGTGACTCATATTCATTGTCATCTATCATTTTTTTCTGTAATTCTCTGCCTCTAAATAGGCTCTTAGTGTGAGTGAAGTGTCTGGACTCCTCGGCTCCAACCTAAATGACCTGAAAACCTTTGAGAATAACACTGTAGTGCACAACTGGGTCTCAAAGCAGTTCCAGTCTGAGCTTGACAAGCTGGGTATCGGTCTGATCGGAGGAAGGGTGGATTCAAACACCACCCCCATGATAACAAATACTGCCATCCCCATCACCAATACAACTTCCGGTAAGGTGTCAAATGTTGCATTAATGGTTCGCATGCTTCGCCAGTGCTAAATCCATTTTAAAATGTGATTCCATTAGAACGTGTACAAATAATTAGCTTTCAATGAGGGAAATTAGTTATCTGTAATGTACCGTAAACATAATTATACTTATAATGTATAGGAATGTGTTTGGGAACAGACAGTAACAGTAATGACAGAGGACATGCAGATCTTAACCTTGTTATTCTGTTCTCTCTCTCCTTATCTTTTAGGCCAGAGCAGAGGCACATATCCAGCCCCTTTGCTTTTCCTGTTGGGTCTCTTGTTCATTGCAGTGCAAATGTAGATTCTAATATTGCAATAGAAGCATTATAATTTAGACCAGGTTGCATAATTATCATATCACGTCATAATACTACATCTCTTTTTGTAATCTATTTTTAAAGAAGACATTAAAGCTGACATTATATTTGACAGCCAAATGAGTGCAGTATGCAATAAATATGCCATATAATATATAGTGTTTTATCAACTCCATTGCTACAATTGTATTTTCTATTGGTTAATCATTAATATTAATATAACTACTGTAGGTTATTTATCAACTACTTAATTATTATTATTTTTTATATATCATTTTTGTTTATTTCATTTTGTATGTTGGGAATGGGAAAGAAATGCACATTAATATGAGGGTGTTCTGTTGTGTGTTTTACTAAGAAGAGACACTTTAACCTGCCAGAAATGCTTTTCTCAAAGAAAGGGAGAAAGATGTGACTTTTCAATTAAAATGAAAAAGTGTCCAATTTGATTTTCTTGTTTTATATTTGCTCGTCAATGTCATCATTATTTACGGACCATGGTTTTACTTTGTTCAGTTGATGGTTCACAATAGTGATAGGCCTAAGAAACTGCATGGGTCAATCAGGATCAAAGAAATCAAATGGGTACGACAAAACGTGTGTTCCCTATGCCCATCATCAGCAAGTGAAAATACCAGAGAAAAAGAGGCCCAACTCGGCGGAAAATCTTTCTCCCTGCAGCAGGTGGCTGTATTATTTTCTATTTGAGGTTTATTTGGTTGAATATAACTTTCTTAAATTGTTACGAGTGTACTGATATAAGTAGGACACGTGACATCCCGGAAACTTTGAGAAAAAAACACTTTATATAGGAGTTATCTCGAGATAGCTATGCATATTCATTGTATGAGGCTAGTAGCACAGTCTCTCTCCAATGAATACAGGCAGTTTACGTCAACAATCCTCATGGAAATGTATCCACCAATCCAAAGTAAGGATAGGCGGGAGCTAGACAGCCCTCCGTGTCGCTTTGTGAAAAACAACTCCCATTGTCATGTATAAATAAGAAAAAATGCACGAAGAGGTGTGGTATATTGCGAATGTACCACGGCTAAGGGCTGTGTCCTATATTGGCCATATATCACAAACCCCGGAGGAGCCTTATTGCTATTATAAACTGGTTACCAATGTAATTAGAGCAGTAGAACTAAATGTTTTGTCATACCAGTGGTATACATTCTGATATACCATGGCTTTCAGCCAATCAGAATTCAGGGCTCAAACCACCCAGTTTATAATCTTTGATAATATCCTCTGTTAGCACCACGTGTGCTTTTATTTTGAAATGTTCAAATATTTTATTGTATTTTTATTATTAACGACAAATCGATATAACAAGTACATGGGGGAACACAAGTCTATATATAAACAATACACAAAAGACAAATGTTGAAATCAACATCCCGGAAATTGGTCACAATTACGTCAAAGGTCACACGAAATATTTTTTATAACTAACTCGTTTGAAAGTTTTCAATCGCAGATGGCATGGACTCTGGACAAATTTCAGGTGAAAAGAAGAAAAGTCCTCCTATCAAAGTTCTTTCCTGCCAACTCCGAGAGGGAAAAGATAGCCGATTGAATGGCAAGCTCGAATTTAATATAAAAAGACTGGGACAATGGAAAAACACTGCACTTGTAGTCTCTGTGGTTTGGATGCAAGGGACAATACTGGAAGTTCGGTCGGATCACAACACGGTGCTTCTTTTGGACGAGACAGGAACATTCGTTGTCAATGGCGTCAACAACATTCCTAAGGGCAACCCATGCCTACTTCAGGGTGAGATGCACTTTTATTTTCCTTCTAGTTGCAGCCAAAATATGTACAACATTTAACAAAACCCTTGATTTGTTACCCCCTGATTTTACACAGGTAACTATGTCATGGTGATGGGGATGATCCAGGCTCTCTCTCCAGAACCTGTCCTGCGCGCGGTAAAGATGGCAGACCTCTCTGAACGTGCTGCGATTCACAGAAAAATGTGGAAGTTGGAGGTGGAAGACCTTCAGCAAACGCTCACGTAGAAAGAAGCATAAGCAGTATGTTGATATCAATGCCTGTTTGTTTTAATTTATTTTTAGCAAAATGTAAATATTGCTACTGGTTTTGAGTGGTTTCTGGCCTGCCTGATATTTCATTCCCAAAGGTAATGGATCATAGCCTAGAAGTACGTGCCCATCACGTTTATAATAGAAAGGCTATAATATATGCATATAATGCACTAACACTGTTTATGATAGGCTATAATTAAGCAATAAGGCACGAGGGGGTGTGGTATATGGCCAATATACCATGGCTAATAGCTGTTTTGTCATACGCTTAGTATACTGTCAGCCAATCAGCATTCAGTGCTCGAACCACCCAGTTTATAATATATGCATATAATACACTAAACATGTCAGAACTGCTGGAGGAGGGTTATGATGGGAAAAAAGCTAGTCCGGGCAAGAAAGCACAAACTCAAACAAAAGACAAAGAATTTAAATTAAAGAATGAACTATGATCTCATTTGGTGGTAAAATGATCTCATTTATTTGTGCTTATGTCATGCATACACATTGAAAAAGTGCCATTAAGTGAATTCTACAGAAGCACACAATTGTATGTGATGAAAGAAAATAAATAGCGCCTATACAATCAGTGACACCCTTGTGAATCCATGGAATTGGGAATGCTCAAAGGTGCCTGGATTTAAATTAAAACATCCTGAAATAAGACTTCTTCCGCAGCATAACCACTCATTCATTCAACCTAAAGGCATTTAAGCCTAAGACAACAAGTGGATCTACGTAGGGCAGTTTGTACGATGAGCTTGATTACTTACCAGTAGCCATCACAATAAGACTGTATTAACAGGTAGTCATGTTGCAGTTTGATTACATATAGATCCTATGAAAATGTACAATCACAATATCGACCAGTCTTGCCTCTAACCCCACCACCAACATTGTGCACATCACTATTCAAACTGACTGCATATATATATATACAATTATATAATAAGATCCTTCATTTGAAAGTGCAATATTGACAAGTTATCTAGTGGACAAAGGTAATACATTTATATAGATCACTCGAAAAAGAAAAAAAAGCAATACGCAACATAAAAGTATTTAACAAATTTAAATTTAATCTTGATATGTAATACTGTTTGGTTTATACTGTCTGTTAGGTTTATGTACTCTTGTTTGTATATTTATGTTCTTTTGTATTTGTTGTGTTCATAATAAAAAATACTTTACAGTAGCTCGAGCCAACGTTCAGGAACAAGCAGCCTGTATGTATCACGTGATATTTTGGCGTCTGGAGCATGTACCAGTATTTGCATGATACCACCACATAACATTGAGCTAGGACTGATATGAGACCAAGAAGGTAACACGGCAAATCTGAGCTCATTTAACTATTTCACTTTTCAAAATTGTGTCCATAGACAAACATTAAGTGATATATATATTTTTTAATGTACAAGTTGTCAATGAAGATAATATAGCTACTACTGTTGCTTTAAAATAGAGATTGACAGCACAAATAACATTTGTTTCTATATATTGTGCATCACATGGTCTCATTTCCTGCACTGAAACAGGGGCCTTGAAGTTCGGTTCTTTCGTGAGTAGCTACTAGTGTATTTAATACACTGTATTAGCGTTTTTTTTTTAATGAAATCGGTTCCTTTAGGAAGAGCCATGGATTTTATATGTTGATGCAGGCAGGGCTGTTGCTGCATAGCACATTGATGAAGACACGCGATCGCGTTGTCTGTCGCAATGGAATTGTAAGGAATCTCATTTAGTGCGTCTTGATTCTCCTTCCGACCCGATGTATCATGCATGTACATACATAAATGCGTATTACTGTGCAATGATTCGGCGTGCACAGTTGAAACATGCGTTAGCGTTGATGAGATAAAGGCGTTCCGTTCATAGTTCATTATTGCATACGCTGTTATGCAGAATATAGCGTATAGATACTATATGATTACCTACCACAGGGTGGTAGGCTATCAACTTAATGTTGTATCAATACATTATTTCAAGCCTTTTGCTTCTTTGGTGGATTTGGAGGTTAGATTCTGTGTTGAGTCCTATTACACAGGTCTATGGTTGAGTCAGCAGATGTCTGCCGAAAATTCATTGTAAACAGATTCAGATGTGCAGATACAAGCACTGACAACAGGGTTTATTTTGTTAGTTTTTGTTAGTTAAATATTCAACATTATTTGCTTTATGTGACCCCCAGGTCTCCCAAGCAGTACCGTAAGACACCAAAATCAACAAGGGATCATACCACGCTGTCCTTGTCAAGTACCCTGTTCTGTGACAATGCTCTGAGTCACCTTCCTGTTGCAACATGTACATCACAGACCACAGCCCAACTACTGGGGTGGTGACAATCGTAGTGATCCTCATTGCTGTTGCTGCCCTCGGTGTTCTCATCTGCGGATGTTGGTGCTACCTTCTCCTGCAGCGGATTGGCCAGTCTGAAGATGAGGAGAGTATTGTAGGAGAGGGCGAGACCAAGGAGCCCTTCCTGATGGTACAGTATTCCACCAGGGGCCCTCACGTCGAGCACAAAACCAAGCTCGCCCACAACGGCACTGAGAATCACACTTAACTGAGTCATTAAGAAACCGTGTCATCACCTGATATTAACCAAGAGGATCACCTCATTCACATTTCCTGCTGATCATCATCTTTCATCATGCCATTGAAGGATGATAAACGGACTGCAGCTCAATGTCAATCAATGTCTTATGAGTAAATTTGATATTTTTGTTTCTCATTCCACTGTGGATCTCAGTCAGGATGTGAGGTTGTGAACAGTTCGTTGTTATGTTTCTTAAGTATACATATTTTGAACACAAAAATGTACATCTGATTGGTGTTGATAGTTTTTGTTAACTCAGCAATCCACTACTGAATTGTGACGGTAGACACTAGACAGCGCTCTGAACAAATGAGTGGGCAAAACCTGCTTGTTGGAAGAATGTATGACAAATTGATAACAAAACAATTTACTTAATATCAAGTTGCTCAAATGATTTTAAATTAGCTTAATTTGTTTGCTTATTTTGCATAGTTGAACTTGGTTTTGTTTACCTTCAGTATTCAAATGTGAGTTAATAGCCATTTTAATAATTTGCTAAATGCCAAATTTGCCCAAAGATACAAAGTGTGATTCACTCCCTAGTTTATGTTTGTTGTTGCTACTACTTACTAAGTAATCTTGTGTAGAAAATACTGTTTATTTTCTCCTGTGGTTGCATAGGCAACCACTCAACTAAAACCAGTCATTGAAAGGGCAATTCTCCTTTGATAAACCATCACATTTCACAAGCACGACAGGGTCCAGGGTCTGAGTTTTAGTGAGGTCCGCACTCTAAAATACTATTTGGAGAACAGCAAAAATTTGGCCATGATTACTACACATTTAGATAGCTGGCTAGACTAATTGAACAATCTAAAAAAATATATATTGACATGGGCTAATTGAGTGACATATAAGAAGAGGGAAACTGCTGATGCACAACCAAGTTCGAAATTGCACCTTGTGTATTCTACTATTCTAACTGTCAACAGTAAGTTGAGACCCCAACTGTTCCCTAAAAAAATGGATTATTACATATATTTTTTAATGTTGGCAAGGTCCGTACCTCGGTGTCCTCATTTGTAGCTACAACACCGAGTAGCTGCTTCAACTGACATGGGTTGAGAAGTCCTGCCAAGAAGCTACCAAGAGCCAATGACATATTTTCTATATTCAGTTGCAACATAGGAAATCCTGATGGCCAGATTCTATGGTAGCTGAGCAGGTTGATATTTGATGAAACAATGTTATAAAGTATTATGAAATGTAAATAACATTATGAAGACTATTGTTCTCTTTGTCATTTGATGTACCATTGTATAATTTCTTGACTTGCTAAGTAAAGGTAAAATAAAAAAATACAAATACAAATCAACTTTAAATGTTATATCGGTCCATAGGCCTTATGATTCCTTTTAGATTCATTCCTTACAGGTGTATGTATTGTTGATAGTTATTCTTATTGCTGTTTATAAGATGGTGAAATATCAAAATAATGTGACAATTTGTAGATTTTTCAAATGTTGATTTAATTGTAATTAGTCATTAATCTACATAAAGTAATCCATAATGTCAGTGAAAATAAAATTCTACACATTTTTACAAAATTAAATAACTAAAATATAGTAATTGCATAAGTATTCACCCCCTTTGTTTAGGCAAGCCTACCCTTCCTCTGACCCCGATACAAACATCTGTAAGGTCCCTCGGACAAGTATTGAATTTCCAGCACAGATTCAACGACAAAGACCAGGGAGCTTTTCAAAAGCCTCATAAAGAAGGGCAGTGATTGGTAGATGGATAACAATAACAAATCAGACATTTAATATATATCTTTAAGCATGGTGAAGTTAATAATTATACTGTGGATAATGTACTAAACCACCCAGACACATCAAAGATGCAGTTGTCTGGCAAGTGTCTTCACTGACATTTTCAACATCTGAGTCTGTAATACCAACATGTTTCAAGCAGACCACCATAGTCCCTGTGCCCAAAAACACTAAGGTAACCTGCCTAAATGACTACCGACCCGTAGCACTTTGTAGCCATGAAATGCTTTGAAAGGCTGGTCATGGCTCACAACACCATTATCCCAGAAATCCAAGACCCACTTCAATTTGCATACCGCATCAACAGATCCAAAGATGATGCAATCTGGATTACACTCCACACTGCACTTTCCCACCTGGACAAAAAGAACACCTATGTGAGAATGCTATTCATTGACTAAAGCTCAGCATTCAACACCATAGTGACCTCAAAGCTCATCACTAAGCTAAGGACCCTGGGACTTAACACCTCCCTCTGCAACTGGATCCTAGACTTCCTGACGGGCTGTCCCCAGGTGGTAAGGGTAGGTATCAACACATCCACCACACTGATCCTCAACACAGGTACGTGCTCAGTCCCCTCCTATACTCCCTGTTCACTCATGACTGCACGGCCAGGCACAACTCCAACACCATCATTAAGTTTGCTGATGACACAACAGTGGTAGGCCTGATCACCGACAACAATGAGACAGCCTATAGGGAGGTCGTCAGAGACCTGACCGTGTGGTGCACCCCCCTACGCTGTTGCTACTTTCTGTTATCTATGCATAGCCACTTTAATAACCCTACCTGCATGTACATAATTACCTCAATTACCTCGATACCGTTGCCCCCACATATTGACACATTGACTCTGAACCAGTACCCCGTATATACAGCCCCGCTACTGTTATTTACTGCTTCTCTTTAATTATTTGTTTTTCTTTTCTCTTTTTGTGTAGTTATTTTCTTAAAACTGCATTGTTGGTTAAGGGCTTGTAAGTAAGCATTTCACTGTAAGGTCTACACCTGCCGTATTCGGCGCATGTGACGAATTAAATTAGATTTAATGATCAATTAGCATTTTAAACTGATAAACTTGGATTAGCTAACACAATGTGCCATTGGAACACAGGAGTGATGGTTGC
Source organism: Salvelinus sp. IW2-2015 (assembly GCF_002910315.2). NCBI lineage: Eukaryota > Metazoa > Chordata > Actinopteri > Salmoniformes > Salmonidae > Salvelinus > Salvelinus sp. IW2-2015. The sequence continues at coordinate 5,150,655 of NC_036860.1, forward strand.
TGATAATGGGCATCTGTACCCCTATGTAGACATTCCATTAAAAATCAGCTACAATAGTCATTCACAACATTAACAATGTCTACACTGTATTTCTGATCAATTTGATGCCATTTTAAATGGACACATTTTTTTTGCTTTTCTTTCAAAAACAAGGACATTTCTAAGTGACCCCAAACTTTTGAACAGTAGTGTATATTTGTTATCTATTTTTCATTCATCTGTAAATGTTAGAATTTCTACTCCACATTATTTTATGTAGAGTGTAGGCAAAAAAACGAATCCATTTTAAACCCACTTTGTAATACAATAAATTTGAAGAAATCCAAGGAGGGTGTAGAGACTTTCAATAGGCACTGTATATCACAGGGGTCACATTCCCCTGCTTAGATATGGCATGCATCAACCAATGGTATTGACTAACAGATCGCTACAACATGACCAGAATTATGTGGACACCTGCTTGTCGATCATCTCACTCCAAAATCATGGGCATTGATATGGAGTTGGTCCCCCCTTTGCTGCTATAATAGCCTCCTCTTTTCTGTGAAGGCGTTGGAACATTGCTGCGGGGACTTGCTTCCATTCAGCTACAAGTGTATTAGTGAGGTCGGGCATTGAAGTTAGGAGGTTAGGCCTGGCTCGCAGTCGGCGTTCACAATTCATTCCAAAGGTGTTTGATGGGGTTGCGATCAGGGCCCTGTGCAGGTCAGTCAAGTTCTTTCACACCGATCTCGACAAACCACGGACCTTGCTTTGTGCATGGGGGAATGCTGAAACAGGGAAGGGCCTTCCCCAAACTGTTACCACAAAGTTGGAAGCAAATAATTGCCTAGAATGTCATTGTATGCTGTAGCATTAAGATTTTCCTTCACAGGAACTAAGGGGCCTAACCTGAACCATGAAAACAGCCACAGACCGTATTCCTCCTCCAAGCGTTACAGTTAGCACTATGTATTCGGGCAGGTAGTGTTCCCCTGGGATCCGCCGAGCCCAGATTTGTCAGTCGGACTCTTAGGTGGTGATGCGTGATTAATCACTCCAGAGAATGCGTTTCCACTGCTCCAGAGTCCAATGGCGGCGAGCTTTACACCACTCCTTCCGACGCTTGGCATCGTGCGTGGTGATCTCAGGCTTGTGTGTGCGTGCGGCTGCTCGGCCATGGAAACCCATTTCATGAAGCTCCCTGCGAACAGTTCTTGTGCTGACATTGCTTCCAGAGGCAGTTTGGAACTTGGTAGTAAGTGTTGCAAGACAGATTATTTTTTACGTGCTATGCGCTTCAGCACTCGTTGATCCTGTTCTGTGAGCTAGTGTGGCCTACTACTTTGCGGCTGAGCCGTTGTTGCTCCGAGACGTTTCCACTTCACAATAACAGCACTTACAGTTGACTGGAGCAGCTCTAACAGGACAGAAATTTGACTGAGTTTTTGGAAAGGTGGCATCCTATGACAGTGCCACGTTGAAAGTCAGAGCTCTTCAGGAAGACCATGCTACTGCCAATGTTTACCTATGTAGATTACATGGCTTTGTGCTTGATTTTACACACCTGTCAGCTACGGGTGTGGCTGAAATAGTCGAATACACAAATTTGAAGGGGTGTCCATACTTTTGTATATATCGTGTGTGGTTAGCTGATACGTAAAATACCTATCCAGGCGTTGTAAGATCTGGCCGGTGTCAGCAACGTCTGGCCAGAGGAATGGCCCATGTTGTGTTTAGCTGACACCTATCCAGGAGTTGTAAGATCTGGCATGCATCTGCAATGTCGTCAGGCAGGAACTCAACTATTGTCATCCCACAAACCATTGATCAAACTTTGCAAAATGTCTTCCATTTTAGACTTCATGACAACTAAGCACATTGCATAGAATGTCAACCTACATTTTTTAGGCTGCTACCCTAATGAACAAGTACAAAATCAATACTTGCAACAAGAAATCAAGATTTTATTTTGGTTGGTTGGCATATTCCAAAACCAACAGGCATAAATGCAACAAATTATGCAAATAACGAAAAAGACCTACGTGAACATAATTTGTGAAAGGATGCAGAATTCCATTTCAAACATTCCAATCTTCAGACTTTTGAATCGTATAAAACAAAAAGGAACCTTTCTTAAAAACTCTAATACAAAAACAAGCCTTTTAAGTGACCTTTCGACATAAGAGCTGTTCTGATGGTGTCTACCCCTGCTTTGGCTTCTCTGAGCAGGTCATCAATCCATTTTATGACAAGCAATCTTTGTGACGCGTCAATGATTGCTACGTTACGTAAAAGGCAATGGTGCATCTCTTTATCTGTGATAAAAGGAACACCGCTATGATCATTTGGAACACATGGCCAACTGTGTACTTTCCATTAAAATCAAGCTGTGATCTGCATCTCTCCTCTTAATGGTACAGACTAGAGCCTCCCAAAGGCTTACCTGAACCTGTAACTCTTTTACTTAACACTGCAAAATATATTGCATCCCAACATAATCATTGTCATCAAATCATTACTTTATGTCTTTAAGCAGAAAACTATATTTGCCAAAGTCATTGTCATTTGGGGCTATAAGATGGTCTTTTCTTGCTTTGGCCAGTTTCATCAAAAGYAACTCCCTGCGCTCRGTCCATTCCTTTAGTTCCTCGTTTCCATGAGCCAGCTTACACAACTCCTCCTCTGTGCAAGTGCCTTTAAGGTATCTGTGGAAATGGATGCAGTATCAGAAATGTCAGTCACCAATAACACCATTTCCAGTAARCAAATTAGGCACCAGTGACCTAAATAAYCYTTGAATTAGCATAGAAACCTTACCTCTCYCAAACTCTGAAGGTGCCAGTYGGGAAGCGATACTGCCAGCAGTTCTGATCGTCTTCAGAGTTAAACACTTTCTCTCTGTGTTTTTCTGAGGTGATGTGCTGCTGCCACTGCCTGTCACTGTTGCAGTTCTTACCACAAAGCCAACAGTGGTTGCCAGCCTAGCATAACAGATATCATCAAGATGATATTAGCATGTTGAAGGTTTGTGGTCACTTACAGCATGTTGACGGTTATATAACCATCTGGGCGTGGTTAAAACAAAGATTGCTTACCACGTCCTCCGCATAGTCTGTGGGCATGTGGATCTGCTTCCCGTTCTCCTTGATGGCGCTGTTGGAGGCCTCCTCGCTCCAGCCAGGCTTCTGAGACTGCAGCCAGTGCTCATACAGCTGCTCCATGTCAGGAACTAAATGGACACACACAGTTTAGTATCTGATTAAGTTTGTATTAGTCATCATAATATATTTACTGTACATCACATAGGCATGAACTGCTGTACAAAAACTACAGTCTATCTGTAACAAACTCACTGTTGTTCTCTTTCATGTATGTCCACAGGTCCCTTTCCTCTGTGCTGTGTGCAAATGTGCAGTTGCCAATGTACTGGCACTTTTTGCCAGTGGACACGTGCATACAAATCTGTAAGTAAAACACACACAAAACATGAGCACTTTACACGAGGACAAAACATGATTCTCTCTGGGAGATTGCCATACGAGTCAGCTGAGTATGTGGTCAGATCAGTTGCTCTGGGAGCATTTTCAGCCCTCCTAGGCCTACCTCAAACTGAGACGGGATGGGCTTCTTTGTTGGGAGAGGGCGGATCGTTGTCCACTTCTTGCGTTCGATGGAACTCACCAGCACCACTCGTTTGTCTTTTGACCACCTGCAACACAGGTCAGATGAAATTCACTATGCTGACCAGGCTCATTATTCAAATTGTCCTGAAATGGTTTCAGGGGAGAGAACTACTCACGAATGCCTGGCTTTGGCAGTGCAGTACTTCTTGTTCTTGTCTGCCTCACTAACTTGGCCGTTTCTCCAACACTGCCCACACACAAACTGCATCTTCAGATTTGGGGGTCCAAACCTCTTCAGTGGTGTGGTGAATTGCTGGAATGACACAAAATAAATGGTTTGTGTTAGGTCATGTGGAAAATCTGCAGTCAAATGAACATTAGAAATACATTTAGGAAATAAAGCATGTTCTGAATATAGTGTTGTGTACAATGACTGTTTACCAGGGATCCTTGGGAGCCTGCCTCCATGTTCCAAAACCTATTGGCCTCATGGACTATATTTTCAGGAGTGATACCTATATGATCATAAACAGATTGCAAATAGTTTTAAGAGGGATGTTCACTTAGAAAACCCACAAAAGTTACCAGAAGGTCCTTAAAATACTCTTTCCGGCTGTATGTAATAACACAAAAAAACGTTCTGGGCTAATAATGTAAGAAATAACACACAAAAACAAAATACTACAAAGTTGCTTAGGAGCTAGAAGCAGAGGTGCCATGTCTTACAACTGGTAAAAGTAATCTTGTTGAATTACCAATAACATTCTTTGATTAGATGCTATTTGAAGGCACCTTTAATAGGTGGTAAGAGCTTACCTAGCTGGTGCTGCATCATCCACACCTTCAACTCGATCAGGCTGTGGGCATAGAAGCACTCGTCTTCCCGCACGCAGCCGTAGCGCACCTCATGCCGACAGATGTCCATCTGGTTCTGCGGACTGTACGGACGGATTTTGGAGTAGCGCACAGTGTTCTCCCTCAGAATGTGGACCAGGCACCTGGAAGCACAACAACTCATCAAGTTCACAACCCCACTGTGCAGAGCATAGAATCATGTTACAATATACACTAGTGGGCTTAACGCAACAAAAAACTATAGTTGCCAAAACTCAAAAACCCACCTACATTCTTCACAAAATTAAGATTCAGAGAAAAAGTCTGTTTGAATTCCCCTTGCAGTTATGCTACAAAACTATACACAATGTTTAGTCGAGTTTGTGTTTCCAAAATGAACATTCTTACAGTATAAGAACGTTTTTAATTACCAGAGGAACCAGAGCGGTCAGCCACAAACCATCACTTACAAGGTAGACCGCTGCTTAATTCACTTAAAAACCTCTGCATCTCTCAGCATGTGTAAACAAGTGAAATGGCTTACTTCTGATCTTCAAAGGCATGTTTTGTCACGGGGTGAGAGCAAAGAGATGGGTTGTCCTTATTGGTTTTGCTGATTATTCTGGGTTTGTGATCAAAACACACCTGGAGATCAGATCAGATGCATTAGAGGGATGGACAACTCTTACAAGACACTGTACACAGAGTAGAGGTTTTAATAAAGGGCACAGCTCCCACTCATAAAACTGACGCTGAAGGTTATACCATAGGCAGTAATATGACAGTCAACGTCAGTGTTGTATCAAGGTAATTCCACGGTAACAGAATGATGGCAAAAACAACTAACCGTAATTCTGTTACCAAACTTTGTATCTTCAAGTAAATGTTTAATTTGATTTTTTATCAGTGGAAATTGTTAAGTTGTCCTAGTGCATAGATATGTATGGTTTAACTTTGTAATCATTGGTTTTTGTTTGGTATACTTTTAAAACAGAAATAAAATCGTAGTCTCAGCCTCATTGTTACCGTGAAATTGTATTGCTCATGAGAAGAATGAGGATAGAGGATGTGGTTACAGTCAGGTTATATCAGGGGAACTTCAAGCCAAACTTTCTCTCTATAACACAGTGGTGCTCCACTCCAGTCAGATGTCCTCAGTCCTGCTGGTTTTCATTTCTCCCTGACACTTAAAAAAATGGATTGTCTAGAGTCCACACACTATTACTCTGGGGTTATTAAAAGGCAAAACCAAGCATCCACTGCAGCACTCAAGAACCAGATTTGTGCACCCTTACTGCTCTAACACAACAATGGCAATGCAATAAGACAGACCCAGCAACTTATCAATGAAGACACCCCATTACAGGAGGAACACATCACATTTTTTTTTTTTTACATTAAAAAGCCCAACTTACTCCGCAGAGGAACATGAATATCCCGTGATGCTCCTGTAGGATCTTGGGGACAGTCAGATTGATCTTACTGGTGGGCCCAAATGGATCAAAGAGAAAGTCTCTGCAGATGAAGCCTTTGCGCTCCAGGGACCAAACATCAATCTCCTCTTGGCAGTAGGCAAATGTGCAGTGACCAGGGTACCTGCACCCCTCTCCAATGGAGACATCTACAAGGTCATCGTTTTAGTTAATAATCMCCATAGGCAGCTGAACACTGGCACAGACGGGCCATGAAGCACATTGGAGTAGTAGTATTGGAGTAGTAGTAGTATTATTATAGTAGTAGTATTGGAGTAGCAGTAGTATTATTATAGTAGTAGTATTTTCAAGGCTTACCTTTGCAGATGTAGTATGGTCCAACATACTGGGATTTTGTCGGTCTGGGTCTGATCAGCTTCCATGACTTGTCTGGTTGATTTTTTATCCTTCCAAGTAATATGTCCTTCTTGCATTTGTGCTCTTCGGTATAGAGTGTGAAATCCAACACTCCAAGCCCTAGTGATAGGATATCAACATGAGCTTTCACATACAATAATTATCATGTCCCATACCCATTTATCAACCCGGTTTCATACTCTTAGATGTCGCACAATAAGCAAAACAGACTTATTCATATACACTGAACAGAAATATAAAAACGCAACATGTAAAGTGTTGGTCCCATGTTTCATGAGCTAAAATAAACCCCTGCCCAGTCATGTGAAATCCATAGATCAGGGCCTAAATCATTTACTTAAATTGACTGATTTCCTTATATGAACTAACTCAGTAAAATCTTTGAAATTGTTGCATGTTGCGTTTATATTACATAAAGCATGTTCTTACCAGTTTTGACATAGCAGTTTGAGCATGCCTGTTTGAATTCATGAGTATCAGCCAGGGGATTTTTGGACAGATCCACAATAGCAGGGAGGGGGGTTACATCTGGCATCCCCAGGGCCATTCCCATTGGCTTATCATGGTCAGTCAACTGGAGGGGAAACAAATATCATGATTATTATTATTTTTTTTAAATAGACAAGAAAAACTAAACGACATATAACGCAAGGTACTGTTGTGAAAATATCAGTGGGACATGAAGACTAGACTAGCTAGACTCACCTGCATGAATGGATGCTGACTATATCCTAGATTTGGGGGGGGGAAGAAAAATACATCAGAGAGACAACATTGACAAAACGTTTATGAAAAGTAAATAACAAAAAATAGAATTTCAGTTGATTGTTTTGTCAAAATCCAAATTTGTTAGCAATTGAGATTTCACTATTCAATAAGAAGTTATTTACATTTTAGTCATTTAACCTTAATTGCTCTGGATAAGAGCATCTGCTAAGTGCCTTGCTCTAGGGCATATGGACAGATTTTCGAAGCAGCTTACTGGTTACTGGCTCTCAAGCGCTAGGCTACGTGCCGCCCCAGATATAAGACATAAGGATAATAACAAATGTTCAACACATTCGAGAGGTATTACCGTTAAACTGGCTGTATGCAACTCCTTGCATACCTGTCTGAGGCTCTGACATGGAGAGACTATCCAGTGAGTCCAATGGAGAGGAGACCCCGAAGGTGTCCAGACCTAAAGAGTACCCGCTGGCTTGTGGCTTGTGGTAGGGAGGAGGCAGAGTCACTGTGCACTGTGATGCCACATGCATAAAGGGGTTCATGTGAGATGGCATAAGGAAAGGACTAGACATGGAATTTGAGGGGGCACTGGTTGGAAAAGGGATAGGGCCCTTCATGGTGGGAATGACCTAGAGAGAGAACAATACACTCTACATTAGATATTGTTTTAACATGATAGTGAAAAGGCCAAATTGAAAACAAAAACTATAATTGAATGTGCAAAAAATAAATAAATAATAAAGTTTTCCTACATTAGCAGCAATCTCCCATGAACGTACAATGGGAGATTCTGTGGGGCCGGGGCCAGCTTGGTCCAGCAGATCATCCAAGTCATCTCCAATAATTTCCACATCGAAGTCCGAGTGAGACTTTTGCATTGGCAAATGATAAGACTGGGTAGGGCTGGCTCTGGCACCGTTGAGCAACGTAGGCATGGGCTTGGAAATGGGCAGGGGCACCGGAACATGATTGGGCTCTGGGGTGTGAACCTCAACAGGCGATACCGAAGGGATGATGCTGAATGGGGGAGATTCAGCTTCTATTCCCTCATTCTGAGGGGGGTGCACCTTCATTGCTGCCAATGGGTCTAGGCTTGGGCGGGCTGGGTCTGGACCGTCAGTTTCCTGAGGGGGCTGATTCACTTCTACAACACAGGTGGGAATATGGAAAGTGCAAACATTATTTTTAGCAACAAGACATTCCACATTTAAAAAGGTCCAATGCAGCCGTTTTTCTCTCATCAAATCATTTCTGGGTAACAACTCAGTAACTTACTGTGATTGTTTTCAATTAAAATTAGTTACACAATTAAAAATAACTTATTCGCAAAGAGAAATTTCTCAAGTAAGATATTTTGCTAACTGAGTGGGGAGTGGAAATGGAAAAAAAGCTTTTGTTGGCAGAGGTTTGGATCGCTCCCTTATGGACGGGTTGGTTGTTGATCAACAAAACTGACGCGTGCGCAACTATGGGGCAAAACAGACAGGGTTGGCTTATTTTGTCACAAAATGTTAATTGAAAACAAATACATTTGCACAATGAGCAATTGTTGTCTCAAATACACTGAACAAATATATAAAATGCAACATGTAAAGTGTTGGTCCCATGTTTCATGAGCGGAAATAAAAAAAAATCCCAGAAATGTTCCATATGCACAAAACGCTTCTCACAAATTTGTTTACATCCTTGTTAGTGAGCATTTCTCCTTTACCAAGATAATCCATCCACCTGACAGGTGTGGCATATCAAGAAGCTGATTAAACAGCATGATCATTACAAAGGTGCACCTTGTGCTGGGGACAAAAGGCCACGTTGTGTCACACAACACAATGCCACAGATGTCTAAAGTTGAGGGAGTGTGCAATTGGCATGGGGGGGGAAGTATTTCTGTCTGTGATAATGCCCTTTTGTGGGTAAAAACTCACTCATTGGCTGGGCCTGGCTCTCCAGTGGTTGGGCCTAGTGGGCCTATGCCTTCCCAGGCCCACCCATGGCTGCACCCCTGCCCAGTCACGTGAAATCCATAGATTTGGGCCCAATTTATTTATTTCAATTGACTGATTTCCTTTATATGAACAGTAACTCCGTAAAATCTTTGAAATTGTTGTACGATAGGTTTATATTTTTGTTTGCCATATCAGCATAGACATGAGTCAAAACAAGACATGGTATCAATAACAATATACAACGAGTTGAAGCGAGCTTACTACAATTCCACACACGACAGCTTCTTGTCAGTTGTTACTAGCCATCTGACCGTTCAGAATCATAACAACGCACGCCTTCCAGCCACATCAATACAGTGCATCACTTACGTGATGTCAGCCAACCCATCTATTGGTCTATTAACTAATTTAGCAAGGCAGACCAAAATTCCATCCCACCAAAACAGCCTGAAATTTCAGGCGGTCTTTTCAAACAGCTCTTACACTAAAAGGGCATTATAATGTACATAATTTCACAGTATTATTCCAACCTCATGGTTGAAATATACACGGAGTATACCAAACATTAGGAACACCTTCCCCCCCCCTGTCCTTAGAACAGCCTCAATTCGTTGGGCCCATGGACTCTACAAGGTGTTGAAAGCATTCCACAGGGATGCTGGCCCATGTTGACTCCAAGGCTTCCCACAGTTGTGTCAAGTTGGCTGGTGGACCATTCTTGATACACAGGAAACTATTGAGCGTGAAAGACCCAGCAGCGGTGCAGTTCTTCACACAAACCGGTGAGCCTGGCACCCACTACCATACCTTGTTCAAAGAGTCTTAAATATTTTGTCTTTCCCATTCACCCTCTGAATGGCACACATTCACAATCGTCTCAAGGCTTAAAAACAATGGCGGCTGCTGAGGGGAGGACGGCTCATAATAATGGCTGGAACGGCGCTAATGGAATGGCATCAAACACATGGTTTCTACCATTCCACTCCAACCATTACCACAAGCCCGTCCTCCCAAATTAAGGTGCCACCAACCTCCTGTGCTTAAATCCTTCTTTAACCTGTCTCCTCCCCACCCCTTTTTAACCCCCTCCTCCCCTTTCACCTGGATTTACCTGGTCAGTCTGTCATGTAACGAGCAGTTGTTCTTAATATTTTGTATACTCAGTGTATTCAAAACACAGGGAAACCACATTTGACTGCACTGGGCTTTTAAGTAAATTACTCAAACTAAATCACAGAATCTCTTACCAATTTCTATATCTTCCACAGATGTAGATCCATGAGACTGAAACAAATAAAAAAGAACGCTCTTAAAATCTTTACTTGCTGGTACACCACGTTCATTTGGTGCAAATAATCTGTATTGTGTGCAGATTCCCACAAAGAAATGGAATTCCCTTTACCTTGTCATTGGATGCACCTGAATAGCTTAATCCAGGCAAAACATTTAAGGCAGGCTGTTGAAAGAAATGTCTCACGGTTAGATACCAAGCCACATACTGAAGTAGCCCATGTGCCATAATTCATACTCCACACAGTACACACTCACCTTACTCCTGACATAGGCTTTACGGATTTTCAATCCCAACATTTTGGCCAGGTCCTGAGTCAATCCTATGACATTGGGATCCTGAAAAAACAATCACATATTGACAATAAGGATTATGAACTTAAGACAATAAAAGGAACAATCTACAGAACTTTACCACATGGTATATTTCCTCTGCGGTCTCACCTGAGGCACTGCAAGGGAGCACTTCGCTACAGTCTCATAGGCCTCTTTATGCCTGCCCATCTCTTTCAAGGCTCTGGCTTTCCTATAAAGAGCTCTATGGTTTCCCTCATTCAATTGAAGAGCTTTCTCACAGTCTACTAGTGCTTCATCATGCAGACCCTGAAATACAATTCCCAAATTATACCACTGTTTGAACAGAAAATAAATAGAGAAATAATACATCAGTCATAAATGTAAGACAAAACACACCACTTTCTTAAACTTGACCTACCGGTACAATGTTCAAGTAAGCAGCAGCTCGATTGGCATACAGCTTTTCCAACGTTCCAGTAGGTACACTGATGTCTTCCGAATCTGCATATTCTGCTATGCTCAAGGCCTCAGTGTACATTTCTATAGATCGCATCCATTCCCCTTCATTGAACACGTCATTTCCTTCACCAAACAGATTCTTCACAAGGTCCTGAATGAACACCTGAAAAAACAAATTCAACTTCTAAATACCAAAATATGAGGTGCATTCTGAGCTTCATATGTCATGAATGTAGGTGCTGCCAATTGGCTTGATTGCATAATCACCTCATAGCGTTCCTGAGTTCCAGGATAGGGCAAAGTTGACCTAGAAACAAACAAGTTCAAACTTAGATCTCCTTCCGTTGACACTGAAAACATGAGCATATTCAAGTGTTACACCATTCAAGGACATCATGGAGTAATCTTTTCCCAAATAATACAATTTCAATATTACTCACATTGAGGCACAAGATCTAGAAATGGCTAAACAACATCTGCCTGGAACTGTACAACAAGTCAGTTACCACTATGCAAACACTTAGGCTGTCTCCTGCGAAAATTAATTGTAATTCTCTTCCCCCAAGACCATCCATTGGTGGCTGACAACAGCTCTGTAGCCTGATTTCCCTATGCGCTCAACCAATCTGCATTCCCTGGGTACACTGACTTGGACTGGGGAGTCCTGATCATACTCACTGGATGAACTGCAGCCCATTCTGAATATCCTGCCAGCGACCGCTTCGGTCCTGACACAGGATTGACATGTTCACCTGTTTCTTTAGGTCCTGGTCTCTGTCAACACAATATGTATTTAAAAAAAAGTTAGTTACCTTTCTAGTTAACATGTTTTAGGCCTACTCTGAGTATAATTCTATTATTGTCACACCCGTTTTGTCGTAGGCCTTGCATACCGTAAGAATACGTACAAACATACATTTTCATTAAGTTACTCACTCATTAACTACTCAAATAAAGACGAGACAATTCACATCATGAATTTGTATAACGTTAAACAGGTGAAAATTACTTTTCAGGCTTCACGTGCTCCTGACTCAACAAAGCATACGACAGCCTCGAAAACCCATGGCTTTAAAATTCGTCATGCTTTGAACTTCCTGTCTGTCGTCTTTACAAGCTAGTTAGTTAAAAGTAATCGGTCAATATTTCGAGAAGATAAAAATCGAACTAGCTAAAGTGAGTCTGCTTACGACTGACGAGTCTGGCTATACAAATCTACAGTACAGTAGTTGGAAGAGTTGATCCTGGACGAACGTTATAAAGTGTACATTATCACAAGTTAGCCCCATATCGAACATTTCCTCTGTTACCCACTTACATATGTAGCTAGCTAGTTAGCGTCTAGGTCGAACAAATACCTCAACCTAGGTAGGCTAGTTTAACTAAATTAGACTAACTGATCTGGCACGAGAAAGATGTTGATATTCTAAACACAAACCGTGTGCAATGTGATTGCTAGATAGCCATGGCTATAGAGTTTACAGTTACATGCTTGTCAAAGATAACGTTCACTAGTAGAGTACCTGTACATGTTTCTACAGTAACGTTAGCTAGCTTCCCAGCAAGCTAGTTATCAATATGTCGGGCGGGAGATGCAAGAGCGCTAGCTACAGTACATGACTGTTAGCGGTGTAGCTAACAGCTAGATAGCAAACTAGCTAGTTAGCCATCTTACAAATAATGACATTTAAAATATGCTCACCCTTAAGAAATATTTAGATGTAAAAAAAAAAGTCCACATCTAAATGAGTACAGCTTAAGATGAATGACTTGTTCCCTGGCCAGCATCAGTGATTTCTTGAGTGTTGGGGACACGAATCATGATGTGGCCTGGTCTCTGGCATGACGTTTTTTTAATGTTTGTTAGATTCCATTCTTATTGGAGGAAACAGGGCCCCCTGTTGACCACAAATTGTGTTGTGACTTTTTACTTTAGTAAACTATGAAATTACAGTACTATGTACATGAGGTCTTGAAATGTCAACAAATAAATATAATTCATATGAAGTATTAATGGAAATATAGCATGATATACAACCTTTTGACACAGTTGACTTGCTGGGCCTTTATGAACATGTTTTCTGTGAGGAATTGCCTGCAATAAGGCTGTTGACATGATAAAACAATGACCACAGCCATTCATTTATTGATCAATTAGACCCACTTCTAGTATTCTACATGGCATAAGTCCTGAACTGAAGTTCTTGGTCTTCCAGAATCTGAACAAAAGTCAACTAAAGTCCTTGGTCTTTCAGAATCTGAACAAAAGTCATTGAGCAATTGGCTTTAAGTAATACTAAATAATGGACTCTGGGGTGGTTCTAACAGAGAGGGAACTCAAACCAAGTTCAGATCAGTATTCAAGGATTAGTTTACAGCAGATTTCTCCGGGAGGAGGAGGGAATGATGCTCAGGAGATTATTCAAACCAGACTCTAAAAAAAAAATGTCCACTGCACTGAATGCCTATGTCCACCAGAGTGTAAATAAGCAGCAGTGCATGCAGACTCCCTCTTGCACACCATGCCTGCGCTTTATCGGATACTTCTACTGTTCTCTGGTAAATTGCTGCTTGAATTTCTTTACCTTTTTAACACATTTTCAGGGAATAATTAAGAGGGATTGAGAGGGAGTGAAGTAATGTTAAAGGACAATGTTATGAGTGCCTTCAGGGATCTAACATGAAAGGAACTTAGATCTGTTATAGCCTGATGATTCAACTCCTTAATTTCACACAACAATGCAACTGTATCATCTTGAAATGGTTGAATCTTTTATTTCCATAATCTTGTGATATTTATATAGAGCTCATTTTATGGTTGAATTTTTACTTTAATGCATGTTTAATGATTGAACAAATCGGTACCAATGTCAATTGTCATGTCTTGTATGTTGACAACTAATATGCACATTACAAATTCATGTTAATTTGATCTGGGAAAAGAGGTTATAGAACTAGACCATAGTATAAGAGTGTAAAGGGAATTTCCAGCTGAACAAAAAGGAGAGCAGTCCCATAAAAAGTGTGAAGTTGTTTTGTATTGTGGGAAAGGGGGTTACTTTCAAAAAGCTATGGTTGTCTAAAAATATCAGTGTCAGAGAAATTGTAGTCAATCATAAACACATTTGGTTTAATACAAGTTGCAAAAAGGAGACACCCCAGCATAGAAGCATAGAAAACGTTAAACGGGCCTTCTCTGAGAAGGTACTTATATATTAATCAGACAGTATCAAACGTTCTCTAAACATCATCCTGAGAGGCTTGTACGAAGTCAAAACAAAAGACAGTGACTTTGCCAGCTGCTACAGAATCACGATGCTCCTAATGTCATTGTGTCCTCAGTCCTTGTACCTTCAGTAGCACTGGCGTCAATCACTATCAAACGATATGAGAACAATCCATAACATTCAGTGACAAGTCTAGTGACCATCAACCCGTACCCGAATGAGTGTCACAAATAGAACACTGGAAATCATGTGTCTGACAGAAAGGGAAAACTTAAACATTTGCTAAGCATTGCGTTTATTACTCTTGAATATGAACTTTATTCGTCTTAAATATTCCCCATTACAAAGAGCATCTTTCTTGGAAAATGTGAGGGACTTCTCCAGGCTTGCAATTGCAATATTAGGTCGTCACTTCATAAATAGACTTGTAATAATACAGCATGTCCATTCCGACACTTTAAACACTTAGACATTCAGAATCATTTTCATATGAGAGACTAATCACACAGCTACACTTCTCAATATTCACTTGATGACAGGACATATGACTAAAGAGATAGTATGAAGCAAATGGCACATACTAAGCAAGGCTGCTACATACAGACAAGTATATGTAAGTGCACATTTTGAACAAGATGTGTGTATATGTGATTGGTGTACATGTGATGCGCTGAGTTTCATGTTCTTCTTCTGTTGTTGTTGTTTTTGCAGTGGTAATAGCCTCTATGGCACTGCAGAGCCCCCCACGGACTAAGAGAGGGCTACTGGAGCTGGCAGGAGTCATCAAGTGCAGCACAGGCAGATCAGCCCTGGCTTATATGATGTATGGCTGCTACTGTGGACTGGGGGGTCAGGGCTGGCCCAGGGATAAAGCAGACTGGTGAGGCAGTTGTAATGATGTGTTATAAATATGTTATAAATATATATATTTTTTGGGGAGGGATAGTGCCATTTCATAACAAACTCCGATCATTTAAAGTACCACTGAATGAAAAACCCCTCCATTAACTTTTCAGTCTGGTAGGCCACAATAACAACCTGCATTATGCGATGCAGTTCAAACTGCAAAGTGTATCATTTTGGGTTTTCTTTTGAGGTTTTGCCCTCCTGTCAATTGGATATTTGGAAATAGACATGCACAACCAGCGCTCCCACACCCAAAATCCTAACCATAACTTCCTTCTGTCCAGTAATCACAGACATGAACTCCAACAAAACCGTTAAACTACAGAACCTCCAGCCTCCAGATCTCTCAGAGGCCTGCCTACTAACAATAGTTGGGCCCATCCTCTTTCATTTCCTTTTGTTTTAAATAGAGCTGCTGTTGGTCCAAGCTACAATAATATGGAAAAACACTGTCTCTGCCTTTTCAGTTAATAGTTTCTAGAAAAAGGGAATGTATTACTTATGTAGTGCATCACTGAGACAGTAAATAGTTCTTATAATGCCCTGTTTTAAGTGTTACAGTAGTGTATTTTCACCTTCATAAAGGTGCTGTCACAAACATGACTGTTGCTACGGAGATGCAGAAGTTGCTGGTTGCCAAACCAAGACAAGAAAGTATCAATGGACATGTGAAGACAGGACTGCAGAATGTGGTATGCCATCTCAGTGTTATGCACATGAATGAGACATAATGATTAAATCAAGCTGAATAAGTCTATCCCTCCCCTTACAGAGGTGTGGTCATTTAGAGAAAGAAAATACTACATGCTATGACTTTGTCATTTTTGTATAGTTTTGCTGTTGAAAATGAATGGGTCTTTTCAGTGCATGGAAAATAACAGATGTGTGATCAACAAACATCTGAGTAGTTTACAAACACTGCAGACATTATAGGGGACGGGAGTGCTAGGAGGGAATGGGCACGAAAGGAATCATTTCTCACCCACATTTTCAGGTATTTTAAGCTCCCACCATAATTGCTAATCGCAAAAGCACATAGCACAAGCAACACAGTTCAGGATGTTTACGATGTTATTTTGAGCATCAAACATTTTATAACATTTCTAAACCTCAGAGTGTTTCCTTCATATCCTCCACAGACCACTCCTTTCACATCAGCTGTCATTTAAGGAAACTACTCACCCACTTAACCCTCTTTTCATTCCAGATGATCTCAAGGACAAATGTGAGAAGATTCTTTGTAAATGTGACAGGGAGGCAGCCAAATGCTTGAGYAAGGCACCTTTRATKCGGAAATATGCTATGTGGCCAGACTTTCTCTGTGGGTGTACACTGCCAACATGTAATATCTACTGATTCAATAAATGTACACTTGTTGATTTTTACATTTGCTGTGTGTCTATTTATGTTAATAGAATATCAGAAGGATCTCCTTCACAACATTATAATGACATGTAACAGCAGTAATACTTCAGGGCATTTTGTATTGGTATCTCCTTTTTTCCATTTTTATGAAAAATAAAAATATGCTTAAACCACTATCACAGTGTGACTATGTCATTAGATAAACAAACTGTGCGATGAGGCTCTCCAAATTGAGTATAATGACCAGAAATGACAAGCGCAGGTAACAAACTAGTGTACAAAACAGAGAGAGCTCAGTAGTGGTTACATAACATCCCAGGGTTTATTCTTAGGGGGTGGAATGTTGCAGCCAAGGTGAGATCAGGTAGCCTAAGTCCTTACAATAGTGTACTTATACCTGGGTGTGTTGTGCCTTACCTTATACTCCCTGAGGTTCTGCCGAGGTCTCTTTTCCACTGCTCTAATCCTCTCAAACTAACCCAGCATGATATTTCACCTCTTAAAAGGATTCTAAAAGCATCCTGAGGTTTTCACCTGATTTACGTTTTCAACTTAATGTTTACATTGCTGGAGCTCAGTAGCCGTAAAGTATCATGTACAGCACGTGACCAACAGATGGCACTGTTGAATGTTTACTGCAAAGCTAAGATGCATGTTCATGTTACAATTTACAGCAACGATGCAAACACGTTCATACACTATTAGTAGCATACTGTATACTTACATCTAGCCTAATGCATTTCTATCTAAGGCAGACCTGGGTGCAAATACTATTTAGGGTATTTCAATTACTTACAAAAACACTTTATATATATTTTTGAAAATACAAGTAGTTGAATTGTCACGGCCGTCAACAGAAGTAGACCAAGGTGCAGCGTGGTGAGCAGACATATTCCTTTATTATATAAACGCCGACAAAAACAATAAACAATCCAAACAATCGTGAAGCTAAAGGCTATAGTGCCAACAAACAAAGACAACTTCCCACAAAGACAGGTGGGAAAAAAGGGCTACCTAAGTATGGTTCTCAATCAGAGACAACGATAGACAGCTGTTCCTGATTGAGAACCCTACCCGGCCAAAACATAGAAATACAAATAATAGAACGAAAGAACATAGAATACCCACCCCAAATCCCACCCTGACATGAATATGTGACATGAATATTGCAATGTACTTGGAAATACACTTTATTTCATGTATTTGAAAATGCTTAAATACACAGACTTGTATATTTTCGAATACAAATATTAAAATACTCCTTGCATTTGTCCCCAGGTCCATTTGGTCCTAGGGGTATTTGAAATAACTGAGGATGGCTATTTATATGATTATTCAAAAATACTTTCAAATACTTCAAATTAAAGTAGCTGATTTGGCAAAATCATTTGAAAATACTCAAATACACAGAAATGTGCATGTATTGAACCCAGGTCTGCTCCGAGGTAGATCAATGTTTTGTCTACGTTTGTGGCAGGTGACATATGACCAGCATAGGGAATGTCAAATTTGAGGCAACTGAAGTCTGTTTTATACTTTATTTGGGCATGTTTTGTCCTGCGACGCTGCATCAGAAATGAATTCCTAACTTCAAATGATTGAGAAGTTTGGAATGTTTTGGTATTTCTGTTTTTGGGCATGGCTCTTTGAAATTATTAAGACAACAATAGCCTTAAAGAGATACAATTCATTAGAAACCCAAACTCCTGTAATAAGCTGGATATATCACACAGATGCTATGACTATAAGTAGTCTGTATAGAAGTCCTGCTTTAGTCTAATCTACAGCGGTATGTGTTCGTATTCTGGGAATGTTGGGCATTCTCCTTCGGCAGTGCAGAAGTAGCTCCACAGATGCTCATGAAAGGAATCTGGCTCCCCCTCTGGGCAAAAGGAAACACAGGCTGCTTGACCTCCTTCAATACAGTCATTGGTATGATGCTTTTTCCCACGTCACTCCCACATGGCTCAACAGTGAGTTCCTTACAGAGATGGCCTCAGTTTCCAGACCTGAGTTTGAGGACATAAGGTTAGGAAGTAAATCCGTTTGTGTGTTAATGGTGTGGTGGTGGAGGATGTTCCCCCAGCTGAATGATTTCCTTGTTTCGTAATCTGCTGTAGGTAGTGTCAGCGAGTACTCAGCACCAGTAGGTGGTGTCATACACATAGTTAACTAGACCTGAGACCAGATGGAGAAGGGACAAGACAACACAGATGTTTATTGTGTCTGAATCATATTTCAATTCAATTGATAAGAAATAAATAGTTGTACTTTAGTTTGGCTGAACATTGTGTCTACTGTTGTACCTCATGTAATGCACAAGGACCCAAAATGAATTCAAATAGTTTTCCAATAAGTGTGAGCAGTAGGGTCAAGAGATAATTATTATGTCTGACTCCTATTTTGAACCCAAACTATATTGCACATAAATTCCTTCCCACTTATATGGCCCGACGATGATCTCTGTTGCTATATACTGTATGACACTACTGACCAGTAAACTCAGAAGTACAGCAGTCTTCATCATGTGAACTAATGTAAACAACCATATTAGTGTAATCTGATTACTTCAGTAAGTGCATCCACTTTTCACAGAGCACAGTGAAGTAGCTAAGTCTCCGTGTCCCATTTTCTAGCTCACACTGGACACTCCCCATACGGAAAAAAAGAACATTTAAAATATATTTTGTAGCTACATTTTGTGGGATGTATGTGAAATATTTGAAATTGGCCCCCCAAAATATTTCATAACTTTTAAATACATTCCAACATATAATACGGAATGTATAAATATAATGTATATATAAACATTTGCTTCACAATATATGTTAAATGCATCAGAAAATGTATTTAATATATTTCAAAATACATTCTGAAATACATTAAAGAGTGTATTTATTGATGTACTTAATGTATTTATTTATGTATTTGGAAATGTTTTGTAAAATATATTCCAACATGCATTTAAATGTATTTGTAAGAAATACATTCTTAAATTAAAATCTATGGCAAATATTAAAAAATTGCCAAATCATATTGTAACAAAATGGTGAGTGTCTTAACAATGAAACTTTAGTAGGCTCTTTAGTATCACATGCACTTTTGTCAGTGTCATTAAGACTGTAGAACTAGCACTGTACAAGCTTAACCGTTCTTCTTCTTTGGTATTATGGCGGTCAGCAAACAAATGTTATAGGTGCATGCTGCCACCAACCGTATCGGCTCTAAATAAGCCTACTAATCTGTAGTATAAATTCATTACACATTGTGAAAAAATTGCCCTGTCAACTAACCGTACACCCATTAAAACCTCATCACTATTCCACTACTTTGGCCCTATCTGATCCTACACCAAGCCAGCAGCCTAGAAGGACAGGACACTATCATTCAAAACACCTTGTAACTCTTTTGCAGTAAAATCTTGTACACCCAAGCACCCAAGTACTTCTCTGCAGCTGCAACCACAACATCTATCTTCTGTGATTTCCATTTCATTCCTACGGTATAGGTGACAACCATGGCCATGAACGCCAAGAAAACAACCGTACTGAAGCACGTTATTCCTATCACTCTCTATTGACCTCTGCCTACTCACAGGGATCCTCTTAGAATCCCTCCCCTGGACCCATCTTCATCTACTACTCTCTTCACTGCTTCAGCATTTGACACCTTCTGCACTACTCTGATCCTGGTAACATAAACCTGCCTTTCTCTCAACTGACACATCTGAGACAAAGCAATGTGTACCCCTACCATGGGTACCCCTACAGTTTACACACACAACTTTTTACAACGACACTAAACATTCCTCCTGCACACTTCTCACATCTAGGAATCTCCCTCATACTCACAGCTGCCACATGACCATAACTTGACTTTATCTGGTAAAAACTCTGCATCAAAACTCAGTAGTACAGAGGGTGTCTTCTCTCTTTCACCACACTCTCCGCCGGGTCTGCATCGCACCAAAAGGAGGGCGTCACAGACACCGGGAATCTTCAACTTCAGTTGGCCCTCCTCAACACTTAACGCCACTCCAGTTATCACTCCTTTCAACAGCGCCCTCCACCAGAGAGGAAAGCAAGTCACAGTTCTTGTCCTTCTGGATGGCAGAAATGCAAAAAATCGACATAATTCCACTTCGAGTCACTTTCACCGACCCAACATTCTCCAACCTCTTCTCCACTCAACCCAACAACACATATGGATCAGCCAGAAGGCAAGGACACATTCTCTTCAAAACTCTCACTTCCACTTAGCAAAAAAAGTATTTATCCTCATCTGACGAGGCTCAAACTTGGCGGTCTTCCCGACACCTGCCACCACAGTTAATTCATCCTCAGTCTCGTCATGTTCAATTTCCTTCTCCAGCACTCTATATTTACTCGTAATATGTTCCACATCATTCCTTTTTTCCCTACCCACCTCAATGGGTTCCCCTGACTCCATCCCCAAGTCCGACAACCATTCAGGTGTACCCACCATCTTGCGACTCCACAGCAGCTTAACCTTTACAGAACGCAACTTAACACATTAACTGGCATGACAAACCGTCTCATGGAAGACTACACTCCCAAAAAGCCAAGCCTCCATGTCTTTTAATAGGCTGGCGCCAATTATTGTACTTGACACATACCAAAAGCATACCAAAAGCACTAAGAAACATTTAAAAGACAACATAAATGACTACACACATGATACATTATTGATCATGTAGTGACCGTGTGTGACAAATAAACAAACAAACTTAACGATAGCATTGCAACCAACATCCAACTTAACATGTACTGGGTAGCTTTTGCATTCAATTGGACCTCCCTGTTGCACACAACAAGCTTCCATTCCCCCTGTCATGGCGGATTTAACTAGTAATTACCAATGATTTATAGATACACTAGATGACTAATAGGGGCCACCGTGTCTCCATATAGGCAGTCCCCCACCGTTGTAAAAAATATTGACGAGTGCATTGCAACCAACTTCCAACTGGCAGAACTTAACGTGTACTGGGTCGTTCGAGGAAATTAGTGCCTTTTAAATGCATTTCATATGTTAAGTTGAAATGATGCAGCAATATTGCATTTTAAAAGGCTGGTATATGAAATGAAGTGCCCTTTAATATTGGTCACATGGAGAATTCAATAAATCAGATTTTCAATATGAATTAAGACTTGCTAAAGTGCAAATATTCAGCATTTTGACATATTCCCCTGTGCACCCTCTGTGACATCTAGTAACATTTTAACCCACCAACCCCAGAAAATACATAAACATGACATAATACAGAACAGTAATAGACTAATCAAATGTTGTTGGTCACATACACATGGTTAGCAGATGTTAATGTGAGCGTAGCGAAATGCTTGTGCTTTTAGTTCCGACCGTGCAGTAATATCTAACAAGTAATCTAACAATTTCACAACAACTACCTTATACACACAAGTGTAAAGGAAGGAATAAGAATATGTACATATAAATATATGGATGAGTGATGGCCGTGCGGCATAGGCAAGATGCAGTAGATGGTATAGAGTACAGTATATACATATGAGATGAGTAATGTAGGGTATGTAAACATGATATAAAGTGGCATTGTTTAAAGTGACTAGTGATACATTTATTACATCCCATTTTTTATTATTAAAGTGGCTAGAGATTTGAGTCAGTATGTTGGCAGCAGCCACTCAATGTTAGTGATGGCTGTTTTAACAGTCTGATGGCCTTGAGATAGAAGCTGTTTTTCAGTCTCTCGGCCCCAACTTTGATGCACCTGTTGACCGCGCCTTCTGGATGATAGCGGGGTGAACAGGCAGTGGCTCGGGTGGTTGTTGTCCTTGATGATCTTTTTGGCCTTCCTGTGACATAGGGCGGTGTATGTGTCCTGGAGGGCAGGTAGTTTGCCCCCGGTGATGCGTTGTGCAGACCTCACTTCCCTCTGGAGAGCCTTATGGTTGTGGGCAGAGCAGTATCAGGCGGAGATACAGCCCGACAAGATGCTCTCGATTGTGCATCTGTAAAAGTTTGTGAATGACAAGCCACATTTCTTCAGCCTCCTGAGGTTGAAGAGGCGCTGTTGCGCCTTCTTCACCATGCTGTCTGTGTGGGTGGACCATTTCAGTTTGTCCGTGATGTGTACGCCGAGAAACTTAAAACTTTCCACCTTCTCCACTACTGTCCCGTCGATATGGATGGGGGGTGCTCCCTCTGCTGTTTCCTGAAGTCCACGATCATCTCCTTTGTTTAGTTGACATTGAGTGTGAGGTTATTTTCCTGACACCACACTCCGAGTGCCCTCACCTCCTCCCTGTAGGCCGTCTCGTCGTTGTTGGTAGTCAAACCTACCACTGTTGTGTCGTCTGCAAACTTGATGATTGAGTTGGAGGCGTGCATGGCCACGCAGTCATGGGTGAACAGGGAGTACAGGAGAGGGCTGCGAACGCACCCTTGTGGGGCCCCAGTGTTGAGGATCAGCGAGGTGGAGATGTTGTTTCCTACCTTCACCACCTGGGGGCGGCCCGTCAGAAAGTCCAGGATCCAGTTGCACAGGGTGGGGTCGAGACACAGGGTCTCGAGCTTAATGACGAGTTTGGAGGGTACTATGGTGTTCAATGCTGAGCTGTAATCGATGAACAGCATTCTTACATAGGTATTCCTCTTGTCCAGATGGGTTAGGGCAGTGTGCAGTGTGATTGCAATTGCGTCGTCTGTGGACCTATTGGGGTGGTAAGCAAATTGGAGTGCGTCTAGGGTGCCAGGTAGGGTGGAGGTGATATGATCCTTGACTAGTCTCTCAAAGCACTTCATGATGACGGAAGTGAGTGCTACAGGGCGATAGTTGTTTAGCTCAGTTACCTTAGCTTTCTTGGGAACAGGAACAATGGTGGCCCTCTTGAAGCATGTGGGAACAGCAGACTGGGATAGGGATTGATTGAATATGTCCTAAACACACCAACCAGCTGGTCTGCGCATGCTCTGAGGACGCGGCTAGGGATGCCGTCTGGGCCTGCAGCCTTGCGAGGGTTAACACGTTTAAATGCTTTACTCACATTTTACTCACGCTGCGGTGAAGGAGAGCCAGGAGGTTTTGGTAGCGGGCCTTGTCAGTGGCACTGTATTGTCCTCAAAGCGAGCAAAGAAGTTGTTTAGTTTGTCTGGAGCAAGACGTCGGCTGGTTTCCTTTTTGTAATCCACGATTGACTGTAGACCCTGCCACATACATCTCGTGTCTGAGCCATTTATTTGCGACTCTACTTTTTCTCTATACTGATGCTTAGCTTGTTTGATTGCCTTGCGGAGGGAATAACTACACTGTTTGTATTCGGTTATGTTTCCGGTCGCCTTGCCATGATTAAAAGCTGTGGTTCGCACTTTCAGTTTTGCGCGAATGCTGCCATCAATCCACGGTTTCTGTTTGGGGAAGGTTTTAATAGTCACCGTGGGTACAACATCACCGATGCACTTGCTAATAAACTCTCTCACCGAATCAGCGTATACATCAATGTTGTTGTCTGAGGCTATCAGCTCAAGGACAGAACTACATACATAATATGGTGAAACTATTTATTTTTAAAATATTTATTTCACAAGTCAAAAGTCAAATCATAGTGTAAAAGCAGGTGGACTGGTTCTACTCTTTTTGGCCATTTTATGTTTTTTTATCGTGAAAAACTGAGCGGGTCGAGCATAACACGTCAACCCTGCTCTACCCATAACTAGACGGGCTAGAAATGTTTTAACAATTTAACAATTTTTGTGATTTTTTGCATTCAATTAGACCTCCCTGTTGCACAAAACAAGCTTCCATTCCCCTGTGACAATGGGGACTCATGGTTGATTTAACTAGTCATTATCAATAATTTATATTCAGTGCCTTCAGAAAGTGCCTGTTGTTAAAATCAATTAAATTTAGTTTTATTTTGTCATTGGCCAACACACAGTACTCCATAATGTGGAATTATGTTTTATCGGAATTTTTACAAATGAATTAAAGCTGAAGAGCTGAAATGTATTCAGTCAATAAGTATTCAATTCCTTTGTTATGACAAGCCTAAATAAGCTCAGGAGTGAAATAGTGCTCAACAAGTCATATACTAAGTTGCATGGACTCACTCTGTGTACAATAAGAGTGTTTAATATGATTTTTGAAGGACTACCTCATCTCTGTACCGACACATACAATCATCTGTAAGATCCCTCAGTCGAGCAATGAATTTCAAACACAGATTCAACCACAAACCCCATTGACGTTTTCAAATGCCTCGCAAAGAGGGCACCTATTGATATATTGAATATCCCTTTGAGCGTGGGGGAAGTTATTAATTACACTTTGGTGGGTGTATCAGTACACCCAGTCACTATACAAAGGTACAGGCGTCCTTCCTAACTAAGGTTACCGGAGAGGAAGGAAACTGCTCAGGGATTTCACCATGAGGCCAAGGTGACTTTAAAACAGTTACAGAGTTTAATGGCTGTGATAGGAGAAAACTGAGGATGGATCAAAAGCATTGTAGTTACTCCACAATAATAACCTAATTGAAAGAGTGAAAAGAAGGAAGCCTGTACAAAAACAAAAATATCCCAAAACATGCATCCTGTTTGCAACAAGGCACTAAGGTAATACTGGAAAACCAACTTTGTGTCCCAAATACAGTGTTTCTGTTTGGGCAAATCCAATACAACACATTACTGAGTACCACTCTGTCATGTTTTGTCATTGATTATCATGTCTTGTCCTGTGCTTCCCTTCTATTCGTTTCCCTCTGCTGGTCTTATTAGGTTCTTTCCCTCTTTCTATCCCTCTCTCTCCCTCCCTCTCTCCCTCTCTCGCTCTCTCTCTCTATCGTTCCGTTCCTGCTCCCAGCTGTTCCTCATTCTCCTAACTACCTCATTTACTCTTTCACACCTGTCCCCTATTTTGCCCTCTGATTAGAGTCCCTATTTCTCCCTCTGTTTTCCGCTTCTGTCCGTTCGGATCCTTGTTTGATGTTTGCTGTTCTGTGTCCTTGTTCCGCCCTGTCGTGTTTTTGCCTTCTTCAGATGCTGCGTGTGAGCAGGTGTCTATGTCAGCTATGGCCTGTGCCTTCCCGAAGCGACCTGCAGTCTGTGGTCGCGTCTCCAGTCGTTCCTCTCTACTGACGAGAGGATTTCAGTTTTCCTGTTTTGTATTTACCTAAGATAATATCCAGGAGTATCGTTTTGTTAAGACTGGAATAAAGACTCTGTTTCTGTTAAGTCGCTTTGGGTCCTCATTCACCAGCATAACAGAAGGATCCGACCAAGAATGGACCAGCGACTACGGATTCTCACAACACTGCGTCGAGATCCAGGGAGCAATGCCGGCAGACACGAGCAGGAATTGTCTGCTGCTCGTCATGCCGTTGAGACCCTGGCCGCTCAGGTCTCCGACCTCTCAGGACAGTTTCAGAGTCTTCGTCTCGTGCCACCAGCTACTTCCTGGTCTTCCGAGTCTCCGGAACCTAGGGTTAATAACCCACCATGTTACTCTGGGCAGCCCACTGAGTGTCGCTCCTTTCTACCCAGTGTGATATTGTGTTCTCTCTCCAGCCCAACACATACTCAAGAGAGAGAGCTCGGATCGCTTACGTCATATCACTCCTTACTGGTCGGGCTCGGGAGTGGGGCACAGCTATCTGGGAGGCAAGGGCTGAGTGTTCTAACGATTATCAGAACTTTAAAGAGGAGATGATACGGGTTTTTGATCGTTCAGTTTTTGGGAAGGAGGCTTCCAGGGCCCTGGCTTCCCTATGTCAAGGTGATCGATCCATAACGGATTACTCTATAGAGTTTCGCACTCTGCTGCCTCCAGTGACTGGAACGAGCCGGCGTTGCTCGCTCGTTTTCTGGAGGGACTCCACGCTGAGGTTAAAGATGAGATTCTCTCCCGGAGGTTCCTTCCAGCGTGGACTCTTTGATTGCACTCGCCATCCGCATAGAACGACGGGTAGATCTTCGTCACCGAGCTCGTGGAAGAGAGCTCGCGTTAACGGTGTTCCCCCTCTCCGCATCTCAACCATCTCCTCCCACCGGCTCAGAGACTGAGAGCCCATGCAGCTGGGAGGTATTCGCATCTCGACTAAGGAGAGGGAACGGAGAATCACCAACCGCCTTTGCCTCTATTTGCGGTTCTGCTGGACATTTGTCATTTCATGTCCAGTAAAAGCCAGAGCTCATCAGTAAGCGGAGGGCTACTGGTGAGCGCTACTACTCAGGTCTCTCCATCAAGATCCTGTACTACCTTGTCGGTCCATCTACGCTGGACCGGTTCGGCTGCTTCCTGCAGTGCCTTGATAGACTCTGGGGTGAGGGTTGTTTTATGGACGAAGCATGGGCTCGGAAACATGACATTCCTCTCAGACAGTTAGGGAAGCCCACGCCCATGTTCGCCTTAGATGGTAGTCTTCTCCCCAGTATCAGATGTGAGACACTACCTTTAACCCTCACAGTATCTGGTAACCACAGTGAGACCATTTCCTTTTGATTTTTCGTTCACCTTTTACACCGTTGTTTTGGGTCATCCCTGGCTAGTATGTCATAATCCTTCTATTAATTGGTCTAGTAATTCTATCCTATCCTGGAACGTTTCTTGTCATGTGAAGTGTTTAATGTCTGCTTACCTCCTGTTTCTTCTGTCCCCTCTTCTCAGAGGAACCTGGTGATTTGACAGGAGTGCCGGAGGAATATCATGATCTGCGCACGGTCTTCAGTCGGTCCAGAGCCAATCCCTTCCTCCTCACCGGTCGTATGATTGTTGTATTGATCTCCTTCCGGGGACCACTCCCCCTCGGGGTAGACTATACTCTCTGTCGGCTCCCGAACGTAAGGCTCTCGAGGATTATCTGTCTGTTTCTCTCGACGCCGGTACCGTGGTGCCTTCTTCCTCTCCGCCGGAGCGGGGTTTTTTTTGTTAAGAAGAAGGACGGTACTCTGCGCCCCTGCGTGGATTATCGAGGGCTGAATGACATAACGGTTAAGAATCGTTATCCGTTCCCCTTATGTCGTCAGCCTTCGAGATTCTGCAGGGAGCCAGGTTCTTTACTAAGTTGGACCTTCGTAACGCTTACCATCTCGTGCGCATCAGAGAGGGGGACGAGTGGAAAACGGCGTTTAACACTCCGTTAGGGCATTTTGAATACCGGGTTCTGCCGTTCGGTCTCGCTAATGTCCAGCTGTCTTCAGCATTAGTTAATGATGTACTGAGAGACATGCTGAACATCTTTGTTTTTCGTTTACCTTGACGATATCCTGATTTTTTCACCGTCACTCGAGATTCATGTTCAGCACGTTCGACGTGTACTCCAGCGCCTTTTAGAGAATTGTCTCTACGTGAAGGCTGAGAAGTGCGCCTTTCATGTCTCCTCTGTCACATTTCTCGGTTCTGTTATTTCCGCTGAAGGCATTCAGATGGATCCCGCTAAGGTCCAGGCTGTCAGCGATTGGCCCGTTCCTAAGTCACGTGTCGAGTTGCAGCGCTTTCTCGGTTTCGCTAATTTCTATCGGCGTTTCATTCGTAATTTCGGTCAAGTGGCTGCCCCTCTCACAGCTCTGACTTCTGTCAAGACGTGCTTTAAGTGGTCCGGTTCCGCCCAGGGAGCTTTTGATCTCCTCAAGAAGCGTTTTACATCCGCTCCTATCCTTGTTACTCCTGACGTCACTAAACAATTCATTGTCGAGGTTGACGCTTCAGAGGTGGGCGTGGGAGCCATTCTGTCCCAGCGCTTCCATTCTGACGATAAGGTCCATCCTTGCGCTTATTTTTCTCATCGCCTGTCGCCATCGGAACGCAACTATGATGTGGGTAACCGCGAACTGCTCGCCATCCGCTTAGCCCTAGGTGAATGGCGACAGTGGTTGGAGGGGGCGACCGTCCCTTTTGTCGTTTGGACTGCCATAAGAACCTTGAGTACATCCGTTCTGCCAACGACTTAATGCACGTCAAGCTCGTTGGGCGTTGTTTTTCGCTCGTTTCGAGTTCGTGATTTCTTATCGCCGGGAAATAAGAACACCAAGCCTGATGCCTTATCCCGTCTCTTTAGTTCTTCTGTGGCTTCTACCGACCCCGAGGGGATTCTCCCTGAAGGGCGTGTTGTCGGGTTGACTGTCTGGGGAATTGAGAGACAGGTAAAGCAAGCACTCACTCACACTGCGTCGCCGCGCGCTTGTCCTAGTAACCTTCTGTTCGTTCCTGTCTCTACTCGTCTGGCTGTTCTTCAGTGGGCTCACTCTACCAAGTTAGCTGGCCACCCCGGCGTTCGGGGTACGCTTGCTTCTATTCGCCAGCGGTTTTGGTGGCCTACTCAGGAGCGTGACACGCGCCGTTCGTGGCTGCTTGTTCGGACTGCGCGGCAGACTAAGTCAGGTAACTCTCCTCCTGCCGGTCGTCTCAGACGCTTCCCATTCCTTCTCGACCATGGTCTCACATCGCCTTAGACTTTATTACCGGTCTGCCTTCGTCTGCGGGGAAGACTGTGATTCTTACGGTTGTCGATAGGTTCTCTAAGGCGGCACATTTCATTCCCTCGCTAAGCTTCCTTCCGCTAAGGAGACGGCACAAATCATCATTGAGAATGTGTTCAGAATTCATGGCCTCCCGTTAGACGCCGTTTCAGACAGAGGCCCGCAATTCACGTCACAGTGTTTGGAGGGAGTTCTTGTCGTTTGATTGGTGCTTCCGTCAGTCTCTCTTCCGGGTTTCATCCCCAGTCTAACGGTCAAGCAGAAAGGGCCATCAGACGATTGGTCGCATATTACGCAGCCTTCTTTTCGAAACCCTGCGTCTTGGGCAGAACAGCTCCCCTGGGCAGAATACGCTCACAACTCGCTTCCTTCGTCTGCTACCGGGCTATCTCCGTTTCAAGATAGTCTTGGGTACCAGCCTCCTCTGTTCTCGTCCCAGCTCGCCGAGTCCAGCGTTCCCTCCGCTCAGGCTTTTGTCCAACGTTGTGAGCGCACCTGGAGGAGGGTCAGGTCTGCACTTTGCCGTTACAGGGCGCAGACTGTGAGAGCCGCCAATAAACGTAGGATTAAGAGTCCTAGGTATTGTCGCGGTCAGAGAGTGTGGCTTTCCACTCGTAACCTTCCCCTTACGACAGCTTCTCGCAAGTTGACTCCGCGGTTCATTGGTCCGTTCCGTGTCTCTCAGGTCGTCAATCCTGTCGCTGTGCGACTGCTTCTTCCGCGACATCTTCGTCGCGTCCACCCTGTCTTCCATGTCTCCTGTGTCAAGCCTTTTCTTCGCGCCCCCGTTCGTCTTCCCTCCCCCCCCCCCCCGTCCTTGTCGAGGGCGCACCTATTTACAAGGTACGGAAGATCATGGACATGCGTTCTCCGGGACGTGGTCACCAGTACTTAGTGGATTGGAGGGGTTACGGTCCTGAGGAGAGGAGTTGGGTTCCATCTCGGGACGTGCTGGACCGTTCGTTGATTGATGATTTCCTCCGTTGCGCCAGGGTTCCTCCTCGAGTGCGCCAGGAGGCGCTCGGTGAGTGGGGGGGTACTGTCATGTTTTGTCATTGATTATCATGTCTTGTCCCTGCGCTTCCCTTCTATTCGTTTCCCTCTGCTGGTCTATTAGGTTCTTTCCCTCTTTCTATCCCTCTCTCTCCCCCTCCCTCTCCCTCTCTCGCTCTCTCTCTCTATCGTTCCGTTCCTGCTCCCAGCTGTTCCTCATTCTCCTAACTACCTCATTACTCTTTCACACCTGTCCCCTATTTTGCCCTCTGATTAGAGTCCCTATTTCTCCCTCTGTTTTCCGCTTCTGTCCTTGTCGGATCCTTGTTTGATGTTTGCTGTTCTGTGTCCTTGTTCCGCCCTGGTCGTGTTTTTGCCTTCTTCAGATGCTGCGTGTGAGCAGGTGTCTATGTCAGCTACGGCCTGTGCCTTCCCGAAGCGACCTGCAGTCTGTGGTCGCGTCTCCAGTCGTTCCTCTCTACTGACGAGAGGATTTCAGTTTTCCTGTTTTGTATTTACCTAAGATAATATCCAGGAGTATCGTTTTTGTTTAAGACTGGAATAAAGACTCTGTTTCTGTTAAGTCGCTTTTGGGTCCTCATTCACCAGCATAACACACTCTCCATATTTTCAAGCATAGTGGTGACTGCATCATGTTATGGGTATGCTTGTAATGGTTAATTACTGAGGAATTTTTCAGGATAAAACATTTACTGAATGGAGCTAAGCACTGGCAGAATCATAGAGGAAAACCTGCTTCAGTCTGCTTTCCACCAGACACTGGGAGATGAATTCACCTTTCAGCAGGACAATAACCTAAAACATAAGGCCAAATATACACTGGAGTTGCTTACCAAGATAGTGAATGTTCTGAGTTACAGGTTTGACTTAAATCTGCTTGAACATCTATGGCAAGACTTGCAAATGGTTGTTTAGCAATGCTCAAAAACCAATTTGACAGCGTGTGAAGTATTTAGAAAACAATAACGGGCAAATGTTGCACAATCCTGGTGTGGAAAGCTCTTAGAGACTTACCCAGAAAGACTCACAGCTGTATTCACTGCCAAATGTGATTCTAACATGTGTTGTCTCAGGGGGTTGAATACTTATCTAATCAAGACATATTCATATTTTATTTTTCATTATAAAAAAAAGTATTTTGTGTATATCAGTGACAGAAAATGCCAATTAAATACATTTTTATCCCACTTTGTTACACAACAAAATGTGGAAAAAGTCAAGGGGTGTGAATACTTTTTGAAGGCACTGTATACACTAGGTGACTGATAGGGGGCGCTGTGTTGAAGCCAGTGTGTCTTGATTTTGCAGCTCCCCCACCATTGTAGAAAATATTTAAGAAACTATAGAAATGCATGTATTAATGTCTACATACAGGTTTGCTGCATTTATTATATTACAGACAACTTGATGCATAGTTTTACAGTGTACTATGTGAGCTAAACATACAAATAAAAAATACAAATATATAAAAACATTTTCCTTAAAGTATAATTTACAGATGACTAATGTTACTGTCCCCACGACAACATAAAAAATACTTAAATACATGTTATTTTGTCCGAAATACTGTAGAATTACATTAATTAATATGGAGGACTGCTCCGACAAGCCAATATGGCCGACTGGTGGCTTCAAAGCCTCTCAATGGCCAATACATAGCATCAACAATCCAGGGTTTATATACATCATTGGTAATTACCAGTTGAAGGGCTGTTCAAGTGGATTTTTCCCAGATGTGGTAAATTCCCACTTCCCACTTGGCTACGAACGCACCATAACACCGCTAACCAACCACTGCAGAGCTGTATAATATAACTCATTGGAAGCACAAGACATAGATCTACATTTTGACATATTGTGGAGCGTTGTAAAATGTATTTTGTTTTGTTTAAATCACTAAAAACTTTTTTTTAAATGACACAAAAACAACTTGATTTTTTAATTATTTAATTAAGCTGAAGAGAGGCACTTACTATATATTTTTTGGTGGGAGATAGGAAAATATGTTTTTTATGAAGTTGAACATGTGCTCTTTATGAAAGAATGTTAAAATTCGGTGAAGTCCTACGTTTCTTTTTACTCACCATCACAATTTAAATGATATGACTGCCAACGTTTTGGCTTGGAGGACCCAAAATATTATCTCCATTGATCATTATGTAAAGAGTAATTTAAGAAGCCGAATTAGGAACCACTTTGGCATATTGTCAGGCATTACATGCATTTGAGCAAATATGCAAATGTATCTATATGCATTAGAAATACGTACATTTTAAATATATTAAAATGTATTTGTTTCCCGGTATGGGTCATCATGTAAAGCCCCTTGCAGCCTGCAGACAGTGTGGCCAGTGGTGAGTTGGCCTGAAATGGGAGTGGATGCTTCTGCACAGTGGCCAGATAGAGCTGAGGACTGGGAGAAACAAGAATCTAGGGCATGGCCCAAACAACACTCACTCAATTGTGTCCAGCCCTTCACTGGGTAATGAGCGATGAAGTTATGGAAGTCATATGCTGTGGTCGTCACATGGCAAGGCAGGAGGAGAGAGGGTGCTTTTAATTCCTCATTTTCATGTTGGCCTGTTAACTTCCTTTCAAAAGCTCCTCACTTTCATTTGACTAAGAGGACATAATGTGGTGCGTCATTTACATAATTTAACTCCTCTATTCTTTTGCCTTGCAACCCAAATGTTGAGTTTACTCTACTCCTCCAATTTCTCCATTACATTACACAATATGTATATTCATATTACACACAATATGTCAAATAACAGTATTAGCTATAAGATTTTTCTTACCTGTAATTCAAGGTGGCACTGGTTCGTAAGATATTTTAACAAGACAGGAGCAAGTATGAGGAACTACAGTAGTTAAAATCTACTGGATTTTCTGAGAGAGGGCTGCTGCTGTGTGGGCCTCCTGTTTTACCATTTCCCACCTCACAGGCCATGCCAAGAAAAAAGCCTCTGACTGCCAAGGAGTTCATTTCTTGGAGCGGAGCAGCCCTTTGTGGGATATGTGGTGTTGCATCACAACACCTATTGTCACATGACCAAAGACAGGCTGAACTGGAAAACATTTCTCATGTGCTTCAATATTTTGAATATTACTGTAGCTGTTTGGCAGGCTCTGCCGTTTCTCATAAAAGTGAACACAACAAGGTTTCACCATCTTGAAAAGCTGTTTACATATGACATTTTTCAAATTGGCTAAGACATGATACTCTAATGTTCCCTATACCCATCTTGAGGTTGCTAAAACCTAGCCTGTGAATGAAAGTTTACAACATATGTGCACAGGTCGAGAGAAAAATATTAGTAATCAAGGTGACAGGCAGTGACACATTGCACCCTCTGCCTGCATCTAGGTGATCTAGGGTGTAATCATTAGTCCAACAGTTGCGAACAAGAGTTTCTATTGGACACATTCAGGTATGTTTATCCCTGTTTGGTTCCGTTTGCTTCAGTTTAAGAAACGTTTTTCGACATAATGAATACACCCCTGATCACACGCAAACACAGTTCACTTTCATAGCAGCCACATTCAAACAGCATGATCACAAAAATTCCTTCTCTCATCTATGCGCTCTCCTCTCACCCTTTCCCTTCGCTGGACTTCAGTGCACAACAAATCAGCTGTCTGTGACCAGGCAAAAAAAACTTTCCAAGCCAAACTTTCATATCATAACCGCTGACCACTACACACACCCTACATCTTTAGCTGGTAAAAAAATAATAAAATGAAAGCTTACCTTCACTTGGAAGAGTTCCAGTGTTGGATAGCCAGCTAGTTAACATAGCATCCCTCTTTGTCAATGTACCCAGTGGAAGACGGGAACTCGATATCCTCAGGCTACACCATGGTGCTGCCCTACAGAGTGCTGTTGAGGCTACTGTAGACCTTCATTGCAAAACAGTGTTTTAATAAATTATTTGGTGACATGAATATATTTAGTATAGTTTTATCTAAAAACAACAACTTTTTTTGTGTTTCACTATTTTTATTTTTAAGGATAGTCCTCCCCTTCCTCCTTTGAGGAGACTCCACTCATGTAGACATGAAGAGGAGCAGCTGTGATCATTAATGCTACCATCACCCAATAAACCTACCACTCAGGTCCACTCAGCCTGCTGAGTCACCATGTTGACCATCATTCACATGGCAATTTACAGGCTTATAATCAACCGATGACTGGAGTGTGTGTAATCTGATAATGAAGTTAGAGGGATCTGTCTCCTCTCTTTCATGACTTGGAGAGGAAGGACTTTTATCTTCACTTCTTTGGTGAGAAAAGACCAAGGGGAATGTGTGATTATTCACAAGGAAAGTGTCCTGACTTGCAGCAGAAGAAGGTGAAAATGCTTTGCAGCAACTGAGGGTTTTGCTATGTGCAGTGAAACATGTCTCAACCTGTCTTGTGGGATATAACTTTAGCTAAATAGGAGAGAAATGTAAGTTATTTTGATTAATTGAGGTTGGGTTGGAAGAGTATTTCTCATTAAAATACAGAGGGATGGAGCCATGCAATTCTGCTCAGTATAACCTGTATATGGATGCACCCATTATTTTAGAGGGTTCACAAAGTATGTGATGATGGAGGGGGGGGATTGGGACCCTATCTAGCTGGCTAGCTAAAGCAGAGCTATAGCTAGTATTACAGAAAAAAAAATGTTTTATGTATTCATCAAGAAGGAATCAATAGCCTACATAGCTTGATCAAACTCATTTACCAACATACCTCCTGCAAGTCCTGCTCATCACCAGCAGCTAAAATCGAATCAAACGCTGTGTGTCAATCAACACTTTATCTCCTCCTTCACTGGCGATACTGTCTGCATGCACTAGACTAGAGTATCGAGCATCCTGCCTAGCATATCTTTGCTCATGATGCACCTTGGAAGGAACCACTTACTAGGGGGGATGTAGGGGTACTCTTTGCCTGGTCCAGTCAGTGTGCTCGCTTTGCAAAATACCGCTGACAGGTCTTTTAAGAACTAATTCATGCATAATAATAAAATGTTTAGTAATTATTTGAACGA
The DNA here is from genome assembly GCF_002910315.2 of Salvelinus sp. IW2-2015. NCBI lineage: Eukaryota > Metazoa > Chordata > Actinopteri > Salmoniformes > Salmonidae > Salvelinus > Salvelinus sp. IW2-2015. The sequence goes on from NC_036860.1 coordinate 5,185,687, forward strand.
AAACAGGACAAATATGAGGTGCCCTTGTGGCCCCTATGGCCATGACACCTCTATGTGGATATAGCATCCTATTTTTATCAGGTGTTCACCATGAGAATGCATTTTGGCTCTATTTTATTGCACTTTTAACAAGAGACATTATAGACGCAAACATAGATGGCCCAAATAGATTCTGCCAAACAAGAGGCCATACAACAAAGTTGTCCCCGTCCTCTACTCGTCTCATAATAGACATTCATTAATTTGGTTTGGCTGCAAAAGGCCTGCATGTGCTTCTGGTTAGAGGCTGTGCTGCACTGCATTAATCAGCAGAGGAGGCATGGTTCAGCTCAGCCCGACCTATCTCCCCATCCCTCTTCCTTGACCCCATGACTTATGAAAATTAGAAGTATGGTTCTGTGTGGACTAGCAATGATCTTCTCTCAGTCAGGAAATACTAAAACAAAGAATGCAGACTGCTAGGTCGCCACACAATTATCCCATAACAGAAAAAGAGGGAGCGAGAGAAAAAAACATTTGGCCATGGATCATGAAATGTCCCACTGGGCACAGATGTCAATTCAAATCAAATCAAATCAAATTGTATTGGTCACATACACATATTCAGCAGATGTTATTGTGGGTGTAGTAAAATGCTTGTGTTTCTAGCTCCAACAGTGCAGTAATATCTAACAATTCACAATAATACACACAAATCTAAATTAAAAGAATGGAGTTAAGAAATGTATAAATATTAAGACAAGCAATGTCGGAGTGGCATTGACTAAAATACAGTAGAATAGAATACAGTATATACATATGAAATGAGTAAAGCAGTATGCAAATATTATTAAAGTGACTAGTGTTCCATTATTAAAGTGACCAGTGATTCCATGTCTATGTATATAGGGCAGCAGCCTCTAAGGTGCAGGGTTGAGTAACTGGGTGGTAGCCAGCTAGTGATGGCTATTTAACAGTCTGATGGCCTTGAGATAGAAGCTGTTTTTTAGTCTCTCGGTCCCAGCTTTGATGCACCTGTACTGACCTTGCCTTCTGGATGGTAGCGGGGTGAACAGGCCATGGCTCGGGTGTCCTTGATGATCGGGTGTCCATGCTCAGCCCCCTCTTGTACTCCCTGTTCACCCACGACTGCGTGGTCATGCACGCCTCCAACTCAATCATCAAGTTTGCAGACGACACCACAGTAGTGGGCTTGATTACCAACAACGACGAGAAAGCCTACAGGGAGGAGGTGAGGGCACTTGGAGTGTGGTGTCAGGAAACCAATCTCTCATTCAACATCAACAAAACAAAGGAGATGATCGCAGACTTCAGGAAACAGCAGAGGGAGCACCCCCCCTATCCACATCAAAGGGACAGCAGAGGAGAAGGTGGAAAGTTTTAAGTTCCTTGGCGTACACGTCACAGACAAACTGAAATGGTCCACCCACACAGACAGTGCAGTGCGCAACAGCGCCTCTTCAACCTCAGGAGGCTGAAGAAATTTGGCTTGGCACCTAAAAACCTGACAAACTTTTACAGATGCACAATCGAGAGCATCCTGTCGGGCTGTATCTCCGCCTGGTACGGCAACTGCACTGCCCTCATCCACAAGGCTCTCCAGAGGGTGGTGCGGTCTGCACAACACATCACTGGGGGCAAACTACCTGCACTCCATGACACCTACAGAACCCGATGTCACAGGAAGGCCAAAAAGACATTCAAAGGACAACAACCACCCGAGCCACTGCCGGTTCACACTTCTACCATCCAGATGGCGAGGTCAATACAGGTGTGTCAAAACTGGGACCGAGAGACAGAAAAACAGCTTCCATCTCAAGGCCATCAGACTGCTAAACAGCAATCACTAACTCAAAGAGGCTGCTGGCCACTTTAATAAATGGGTCACTAGTCACTTTAAACAACGCACCTTTAAATAATGTCACAGATTTTTTAACATATCTTACACTACTCATATATTATGTATATACTGTATTTTATACCATCTATTGCACCTTGCCTATGCCGCTCATCCATATATTTTTATGTACATATTCTCATTCACCCCTTTAGATTTGTGTTTATTATGTAGTTGTTGGGGAATTGTTAGATTACTTGTTAGATATTACTGCACTGTCGGAACTAGAAGCACAAGCATTTCGCTACACTCGCATTAACATCTGCTAACCATGTGTATGTGACCAATAAAACTTGATTTGATGATTTGATTTGATATTTTTGGCCTTCCGTGACATCGGGCGCTGTAGGTGTCCTGGAGGGCAGGCGGTGTGCCCCCGGTGTGCCCCCGGTGTGCCCCCGGTGATGTGTTGGGTAGACCACACCACCCTCTGGAGAGCCCTGCGGTTGCGGGCAGTGCAGCTGCTGTACCAGGCGGAGATACAGCCCGACAGGATGCTCTCAATTGTGCATCTGTAAAAGTTTGTGAGGGTCTTAGGGGCCATGCCAAATTTCTTCCACCTCCTGAGGTTGAAGAGACGCTGTTGCGCTTTCTTCACCACACTGTCTGTGTGGGTGGACGATTTCAGATCGTCGGTGATGTGTACACAGAGGAATTTGAAGCTTTCAATTSAACGTCTATMCCACGTTGATTCAAAGTAATTTCATTGAAATGACGTGGAAACAACGTTGATTCAACCAGTGTGTGCCCAGTGGAGTAGGTCTTGCACGATATTCTATGTAAGTTGTGCCAGTCAGCATTTTAAATCCTATTTGATCTTTTCAACTGGGAGGATAGAACGCACTCCATTTGGTTTTATATTCAACTTACAGTAACATTTCCCTTAGACAAATGGCCTCTCAAAGGCAAGAAACATGATCAGTTGCAATGATGGATTGAACAAAGGGAGTCTTTCATACTATTTGTCACCATTTGATGTAAGACAAAGGTAAAATAAGCACCATTGTGCAGAGTTAGGGCTAGATGACGAAGCATAGATCCTGGTGAAAATGGAGCATGTCTGTCATGTGAATAGTCAGAACCCTGTCAGTACAGCATCCTTGAAACACTGTCAAGGGGTTTGTTGACATTCTGCCAGAGGGCCGAAGCATAGAGACATATTACCTGCCTCTTTTCCACAGTGTTCAGACTACGGTGGACTCATAATAGCTGGCAGTGCAGCTTGTCATTGACCTACAACAACATGGCTACATCCCAAAGTCATAACCCAACCAGCCAAAATATCTCTGAGTGATTTCTTAACCACTGAATCAACAGGAGGATCTTATTTTGCCTCTGTGTTTTTACCTGCCTATTTAAAGACAATAACAAAACCACCTGCATTTATTTTCTGGCATCTTTGCCTAATGTAGATATATCTTTAGGTGCCGTACATGTCAGTTGTGGTTGTTAATTAAGCTGTTCCTCCTGGGTCTGCATGCTAGAGAGCACTGGGCCAGAATGCAGTAACCAGGGCCTGCTACGGATTCATTTGGGGGCTTCTCTCCAAGGCCTGGCAGTCATATGAGGAAGCTGAGCTCTACTGCACAGAGCTGGTCTCCAGGGATGTCTGTCAAGGATTATGGATTTAACAAGAATCATAGATTCAGTTCATGTAAATCCTACTTATTGCTCAGTGAGGAAAGTGTGCTATGCTGTGAATTGGAACTTTTTAAACGCCCCCCCCCCCCCCACAGTTTTGTTTGGGGATTGTACATGCACCTAGATTTTCAATAGCCGTGTCCAATTGTGTGGTTTGTCCATGCACTTGAGTGTGGTTAAAAGCCGTGCTTAGCAGCATGACAGTGAAAAAAACAGTGCACATTCCCATATGTCTAGCAATTGGACCACTTTTGATGACCCTCCTGGGTGTTCACATAGGTCACAGAACAACAACGTTCAAGTATGGTTTATAGATGTGATTACTACAATGAATGTTGTCCAAATATGCTCAATGCTAAACACATTTTGCCTTCACAAAGAAATCTCAGAAAACGAGACATGTGCCATGAGTCATATGATCCGCACCCCCTAAAGGCATATTCAGTGGTGTAAAGTACTTAAGTAAAGTCGTTTTTTGGGGTATCTGTACTTCACTTTACTATTTATATTTTTGACAACTTTTACTTTTACTCCACTACATTCCAGAAGAAAATGATGTACTTCTTACTCCATACATTTTCCCTGACACCCAGAAGTACTCGTTACATTTTGAATGCTTAGCAGGACTGAAAATGGTCCAATTCACACACTTATCAAGAAAAGTGGTCATCCCTACTGCCTCTGATTTGGCGGACTCACTAAACACAAATGTAAATGATGTCTGAGTGTTGGAGTGTGACCCTGGCTATACGTAAATAAATAAAAAACATGAACATTGTGCTGTCTGGTTTGCTTAATCTAAGTAATTTTCTATTATTCATACTTTTACTTTTACTTTTGACACTTAAGTGTATTTGAAAACCAAATACTTTTAGACTTCTACTCAAGTAGTATTTTACTGGGTGACTTTCACTTTTATTTGAGTCTTTTATATTAAGGTATTTTTACTTTTACTCAAGTATGAGAATTTTGTACTTTTTCCAACACTGGGCATATAATAATTTCTCGTGATTGAAATGGGACCTCGGCACGGTAGTTACACAAATGTAAATTGTTACAAACCCAATAACTAGCCTATTAATATTGTTTCACTTGCTTTGTCTAGGGGTTCTAGGCCTAGTTACATGGTCTGTTACCTGAATCAATGTGTGCATTTATGTGAGAAATCAGCGTCTGATGACAGTGTTGGATGCACATGTGCCCAGGAGACAGCTACTTACCGAGTTAAGGGCCAGCTCCATCTTGACGTATTGGATGGCCATATATGAATTTTGTTTAAGTGAGAGCGACAACTTGGTAATATTTGGCTGGACACATTTCTATTGTCATTATTACATTGTCATACCAAGAGAGCACAGCCTACAATCATTAGTCTTACTGTGTTAATCATGTTTGGTGTCTGATTCGAGCATAAGAATCAAGAGAATCCTCTAAATTCCTTCCCATTTAGCTTCAAATGCATCACGATGTCCTCTGTTCGCCGGTTCTACTGAAGCTCTAAATATAACTGCTGAGGCAGAAAGGGTAAATGTATCCCCCTCGCTGTGTGAGGGTGGCTTGTCATGTGAGATTTTTCAATATACTTTACCCAGCAGAGTTCCCCTGCAAGGTCTCTGTGTGTGTCCCTCTCTGTCTAACTAGTCCTGCTTCAAAATGGGACTTCAACAGTGCTCATCGTGAATGACAAAGGAATCTGACATCAGCAACTGTAGAGCACTCAATATGGCCTTATCTACAATAGGATTAGATGTGGGTGCGAGTCTTGGCTGTAAGGATTTCATACCGTGCCTATTGCTTCACACGTGTCTTGATGTTTTGGACAAGGAAATATATATTTTTCCTGACTAACATTGTTATAAAGCATTCCCGAATGGAACAATTCCAAACCTTTTTTATCATCAGAATGTGTAACACTTACATTGTAACAAGTGTTGTTTCGACATTGTTCTTACGCTGTATTTAGGGTCAGGATTACTGTAATTACAGTAATTACAATACTTGTTGTATTACTTACAAGTAAGATCAGCATCTGATGTATGCTGAAGAACTGACACTAAATGTGTCATCCCATCTTGTGGTCCTGTTCAAGTATTATGTGCATTGACAAGAAAAGGCACATTTCATCTTGCTATGCCACCTGGTATTTTGTTTAAAAGCTGTGTGTGTGTGTGTGTTGTGTGTGTGTGTGTGTGTGTGCTGTGTGTGTGTGTGTGTGTGTGTGTGTGTGTGTGTGTGTGTGTGTGTGTGTGTGTGTGTGTGTGTGTGTGTGTGTGTGTGTGTGTGTGTGTGTGTGTGTGTGTGTGTGTGTGTGTGTGTGTGTGTGTGTGTGTGCTCTTGGCCTGCTAACTCTCACACCCTCAGCTTGTTGTATCTGGCAGGCTGTCAGTATGGAGAACTGCGAGCAGAGATTATTAAACAGTAAACTGGGTCTGTGTGCCCTTCTCTCTCTGCTCTGCCGTGTCTGAAGACCACTAAATAACACTAGGAGGACTCATGTGCATGAGCGTAGTGAAAGAATACATGCCACCATCTTCTATTCACTCATACATACAAATCCATTCATCCTATGATGAATAGAGGGAAGGTTCTTGAAGACACATATACACTGCATGCACAAAACATTAAGAACACCCTTTGAATGGCACACATACAGTCGTGGCCAAAACTTTTGAGAATGACACAAATATTAATTTTCACAAAGTCTGCTGCCTCAGTGTCTTTAGATATTTTTGTCAGATGTTACTATGGAATACTGAAGTATAATTACAAGCATTTCATAAGTGTCAAAGGCTTTTATTGACAATTACATGAAGTTGATGCAAGGAGTCAATATTTGCAGTGTTGACCCTTCTTTTTCAAGACCTCTGCAATCCCCCCAGGCATGCTGTCAATTAACTTCTGGGCCACATCCTGACTGATGGCAGCTCATTCTTGCATAATCAATGCTTGGAGTTTGTCAGAATTTGTGGGTTTTTGTTTGTCCACCCGCCTCTTGAGGATTGACCACAAGTTCTCAATGGGATTAAGGTCTGGGGAGTTTCCTGGTCATGGACCCAAAATATCGATGTTTGTTCCTCGAGCCACTTAGTTATCACTTTTGCCTTATGGCAAGGTCCTCCATCATGCTGGATAAGGCATTGTTCGTCACCAAACTGTTCCTGGGTGGTTGGGAGAAGTTGCTCTCGGAGGATGTGTTGGTACCATTCTTTATTCATGGCTGTGTTCTTAGGCAAAATTGTGAGTGAGCCCACTCCCTTGGCTGAGAAGCAACCCCACACAGTAATGGTCTCAGGATGCTTTACTGTTGGCATGACACAGGACTGATGGTAGCGCTCACCTTGTCTTCTCCGGACAAGCTTTTTTCCGGATGCCCCAAACAATCGGAAAGGGGATTCATCAGAAAAAATTACTTTACCCCAGTCCTCAGCAGTCCAATCCCTGTACCTTGGCAGAATATCAGTTTGTTCCTGATGTTTTTCCTGGAGAGAAGTGGCTTCTTTGCTGCCCTTCTTGACACCAGGGCACCCTCCAATTGTCTTCGCCTCACTGTGCGTACAGATGCACTCACACCTGCCTGCTGCCATTCCTGAGCAAGCTCTGTACTGGTGGTGCCCCGATCCCACAGATGAATCAACTTTAGGAGACGATCCTGGCGCTTGCTGGACTTTCTTGGGCGCCCTGAAGCCTTCTTCACAACAACTGAACCGCTCTCCTTGAAGTCCTTGATGATCCGATAAATGGTTGATTTAGGTGCAATCTTACTGGCAACAATATCCTTGCTTGTTTAGCCCTTTTTGTGCAAAGCAATGATGACGGCAATTGTTTCCTTGCAGGTAACCATGGTTGACAGAGGAAGAACAATGATTCCAAGCACCACCCTCCTTTTGAAGCTTCCAGTCTGTTATTCAAACTCAATCAGCATGACAGAGTGATCTCCAGCCTTGTCCTCGTCAACACTCACACCTGTG